>NC_136499.1:132159916-132224916 GCF_053919585.1 Euprymna scolopes | reverse complement strand
ACACACACACACATATATATATATATATATATATATATATATATATATATATATATATATATGTTTAAAATCAATTACTACAGAATGGACAATTTCGAACATGACATATTTAATATGCGAAAAAAAATTTAAAATTTAAAGAAATTTAAATATTACAATCTAACAATCCACAAAATCAATAGAATATCAAAAATACCTACTGATACAGATTTAAAAAATCAAGCCAAGAAAATTATGAACAAAATTTACAGCAGGAGTTACAATACCTACAACGTATAATTATGAATACATTGAAGAAAGATTATGAGCTTGCAAATGAAAACGACATAAATAAATAAGATACATGCATCTACTTTGAACATTCGTTTTCAAATTAATATACATAATAATAATAATGAGGGTAATAGCCCGACGTGCCCCAATATTTACTTTAAAAGACCACAAGGCAAACTTTGGAATAAACCTACAATTAGATTAATTTCTTCTTGTATTTCAGATATAGGAAATATTATTTAAAAATTTTTTAATGATATATAATTTTAAATGATATATTGCAAACACACACACACATATATATATATATATATATATATATATATATATATATATATATATATATATATATATATATAGTAGCGTCCAAAAGTTAAGGACGGTCGATCATTATTTTTGAATGGTTTCTAACTTTATCTACGAAAAATTAAAAAAAAAAACATTTGGTGAATTTTCCAATGTTTAATAATGGAAGTTAAATAATAAAAAATGTTATTTTCGATTTTTAATACATATTAGTTTTTTTTACATGTTAATAAATTTAATTAAATTGCATGCGTCGAAAAGGTAAGGAACGGGGGAAATTATAAATGAAAAAAAAACTTTCAGTATTTAGTTAAAAGCCCATCCCACTATGACATCTTTTGCTGCAAGACAGAACCAATCATTCACGTGGTATAGGTGAGATATTATTCCAGGATTTGTCTAATACATTTCCATAAATCATCGAGATTTTTGAGTTTTTTTCTGTTATCTTATCATTAATAATTTTCCAAACATTTTCAATTGGATTCAGGTTGGGGATCTGAGCTGGCCAATCCATAACGCAAATAATGGATCTATTTAGCTCTTTTAAAACTATTTTTGCTTTATGGCACGGTGCGTTGTCTTGCATGAAGATACCAGAATCAGAAAGATTAGGAATTACATGTTCTCTAATCAATTCTTTGTACATTCGGGCATGAACCTTTTCATGGATCCTCACAAGGGGGCATTTCCTTTTGAATATATCATGACCCATGCCATTATACTGCCCCCTCTAAATTTTACTGTACTTTTAACGAACTTAGGAGACAGTCTTTCTCCATTTTTTTTCTGACATGTGGTCTTTTGTCTGATCCGAAAATAGTGAATTTAAATTCATCACTAAAATGAACCTTTTCCATTTTTTTCTTTTCAAAACAAATGTTTATCGGCGAATAACAATCTGGGCTTCTTATTTGTAATAGAAATTAAAGGCTTTGAGCATGGACTTCTTGAAAAAATCCAACTTCGTTTAATCTTTGTAAGATCGTTTGTCGGATAATTTTTTGTCCAGTTTCGGATGTAAATTCCCGGTATATCGAACCCTCACTTTTAAAGAGATCATAACGAGACGATCGAGTGATTCTCTATCCTCCCTCTTAGTTGTTATTCGGAGTCGGCCCGATTTTTTTCTTTTCAGTGAATGGTAATTTTTTTTTTCTATTTTCAATAAGCCGAAAAACAACGTTTTAGATCTTTTCAATGTTTTAGCAATCTCCCCTATGGACGTTTTTCATCATAATGGTCACAAATAAGCCGTTTTCTCGTATTGACAGCTTTTTTCGAATATTAGAAGTCGACATTTGGCTATGGTTTGTATAAATTTTCCGCGTTCCTTAACTTTTGGAAGCCTGCTATTTAATTAAATTTATTTATATGTAAAAAAAAAATAATATGTATTCAAAATCAAAAAAAAAAAAAAATTGAACTACGTTTATTAAACATTGGGAAATTCATCAAATTTCCCCCCTTTTTTCATAAAGTTAGTAGCTATTCAAAAAATGATCGACTGTTCCTTAACTTTTGGACGCTACTATATATATATATATATATATATATATATATATATATATATATATATATATGTGTGTGTGTGTGTATGTGTGTGTGTGTGTATGTGTGTGCATGTGTATGTGAATTCAGGCAAATATTGTTCAATAGCACGAGTGTTTTTGCAGAGTGTATTCCATCAGTCATACAGATAAAATAACCTGCCTCTGCTATGGTGTTTGGAGCTGTTGCCCTCACTTCAATGCATTAAATACATTAATACAGCTGAAGATTCTCGAGAAAGTTCTCTTCCCCTGGATTAAAGCGAACTATGATCTCATAAACATGGAGCTTATCCAGGACTCTACATCTGCTTTTGACTCAAAAACGTTGCAGACCTTCTTAAAGAGAGAGTTGCCTCATTTTATGCCCTCAGATATCTGGCCTTCTTGCTCGCTAGATTTGAACCTCTACGACTATAGGTTATAGGGCGATGATGAGAAAGTTTTTAATGCTCGCTCTCACAATAGCGTGACCTCACTGGGGACCGTTATACGTTGAACATTCTGCGCTATAAAAGAAGGGTCAGCTGTCAAGGCTTGTCGTGGTTTTAAAGCTCGCATTCAGCAAGTTGTGGACAAATGGTAGACGCATAGAATTAAATGTTTGTATCTGTCTGTATTAAACAAACCCGTCAAATTAACACTTTTTTTACTGTTTATACCAATGGTTTAGAGATATCAAAATGACAAGTAATCGTTTACACCATTTAAAGACGGTTTTCATATCAAATTCTATGCTTTTGTAAAGTAAAAATGTCTTTATTTCTCTTGATTGTATGCTTGCAATCATTTTTAATAGTTTGTTTTTTTCCATGCTGAATGCGTCCACTTTTGGTATTTAATATTAAAATTTAATGTAAGTTTATATATTCATCTATTGCGAACTAAACACGACTCGCCTTCGATTAGTTTCCGGACCTTTTTTGTACATGAATTTGTTTGTTTGTTTGTTTGTTTGTTTCTTTGTTTGTTTTACAGCATATACACCCTTTTTTTTCACAAGTGATCACCACTAATCAAGGCCCGGAAGCCACTCAGGGACAAGGGTTATTGCAAGTACATTACGTTAGTGTGGAGATTTGATGGAGTGTTTACTTAAGGGGGCGGTTCATTAGGAATTTGTTAACATTAGACTTGAAGACATCCAAGTTGTAGTCCGGAGGGAAGCAGGCAGACGGAACAGAGTTCCACAGGCGTGCAGTTCTAAGAAAGAAGCTTTGTTCATGGAATCCGCGTTTTGATTTAGGCACAGATATAGAGTGGGGGAAATTTTTCACAGTGGATTCAGCTAGACGGGTGTTTTTCATGAAAGCTTGGCGAGGGGGGACCAGGGATTGGAGTTCAGACGAGCACCTGCCATGAAAATAACGATAAAACAAGGATATGCTCGCAAGGTCTCTTCTGTGGGAGAGGGGTTGCAGGGTAGAGAAAAGGGCATCCCCCACTAAGCCACGAAGTCTATTTTGTACTCTGTCAAGGTATGATAGGCTGTTTTTGGCAGCTCCTGCCCAGATATGGCAACAGTATTCCATCCTTGGACGTACTTGGCTATTTAATGCCGAATCCAGTGATTTTCAAGAATAATTTTTTTATTATAGTATATTTGTTTTTTAAGTCCGTTTCTATTTAACTCATTACAAACTAGAAGCCATTTTATTAGATATGTGTTCATTAGTTTTACAATCGTTTCTTAAACAAGTTTATCTACATTTAAACTAGTATTTGTGTATAGATTTGAGATAGGATTTCGCTCGGTTAAAGCACCGAGCGAATGAACACGTTCTGAGAATCTATGTTCGTTTCATTTCCTCTGAATCCAAAAAAGCGATGCGTTCTCTCATAAATTAATTCGGTGAATATTTTAATCCCATGTGAAACTCGTTTAAAAACAACTTTTTGCCTTTACGTTTTAAATGATAGAAAAAATCAAGCGTTTTCCGTTCATCTTTATTCGTGCTAGTTCGTTGACTGAATACGCCAATTCACTTCTTTTCGTTTCCTTGTTAACTAATTGTATTATGCGGCACATGAACTGTATTACATCGAAGGACATAGAGAACAACTGTGTACACAGGATAAACTTTACTCTAGGATAGCTATACAAAATAATTTTTAAATTAACAATAACAATAGAAAATAAATAAATAAAATAAACATACATATACATAAATTATCATATATATATATATATATATATATATATATACATACATATATAACTTCTTCATTTACTCACACAAATTTAATATACGAAAGTATAGATTTATGCGTAAACTTTAAGTATTGATTCAAAAGTGCTCAATACGTAGGTAGAGCTAGTTAGTAATTCGCCATATATATTTTATGAATTACTATATATATATATATATATATATATAAACTAACATACTATTAAAAACATTTAACTACACCTAGATTTAAAATAGATCAGATCACTCGATAACTATGCTTCTCGCTAAAGAAGCACACATAAAAGACAGGTTGAACCCAAGGGCAATTGGGCCTTTGTCCTGTAAGTGCCTGCCCATTAGCTGATTAGGAAGATAGCGGTGGAAACTAGGAAGCTGGCTAACTAAAAACTCAATAGAATGTGCATATGTAACAACGCGAGAAAACCAAAACTCTCTGCATAAGCCTGACGAATCATAGCGTGAATGAAACGCGGAATATTATGTGTAGCTTAATTGGCATATATATTTTATAACGGTCTATATATATATATATATATATATATATATATATATATATATATATATATATATATATATATAATGTTGTGCTTGTATATTGTTCAATGCGTTTCTCCAATGGATGCTTAAAGAAAAAAGTAAAGTTTTTCTTTGCATTTTCACCGCAGACAAGTTATAATCCCAATTTGATGTATGCGGGCTACTAACTGGGTTATATTTTTCAGGGATACTATGTAGGGAGTTGAGCAGCAAAATGTTTGTTTACATTACACTTGAACTTCTGCATGTGAGTAGAGTTAAGGAAGAAGGGATCCTGATAGGAATTCCCATGTCTAGCGATCTCTACTGCGTAGGAATTTAATTTTGTTGTTTGTCGGGTTTGACGGGTATATTTACGTCGAGCGGGTACAAGGGCTTGTACTTCGTCGGAGCTGTTGCTATTAAAATACCTGTATAATATGGAAGAATGATGCAACATTTGGCCGAAAACAAAGTGGTTGAAGCCTAGCGGACAATGCGAGGCTTATTCGGTTGGTGACGCTCTTTTCGTCCCTGTCTAAAAGTGAGAGACTAGTAGCAGATGCAGCAGCCAAAATGTGATAACCAAACTTCATACATATGCATGAGTACCATTTGTGCATTTGCTGTAAAACAATTGATGTATTTTTATTGTATTTATTTATCTTTTTCAGCAAGGCAATCTATAAAAAAAGAAAGTTTCTGTGTGTGTTTCTCCTCTGCCAATTTTGGGTCTAAACCCTTTAAATTTTAGATATTGGTGACTTGGACATTGATCCAACATAATAACTCGATTTGAGCCACAAAACAATAAATTGGTCATAATACGGGTCAAAGTTTTTAAAAAATTGACCGCTTTTTATTTATTTATTTATTTTTTTTTTGCTCAACATACACCTCCAAACACCCGGGCAACACCGGGGTGAAATGCTAGTATGTCTAAAAACAAAACATGTTCATGCAACAAGAATTTTTTTATTACTAAGAATAATGCACTCATGTAATGAGATTGTTGCATTTAAACACAGACGTTGTGTATAAAAGTCTCACAAAGAAAAAAGAAATTCGATATGATTGAATTTTCTGTGGAAGGAAAAAAATTATTGCCAGTCGTTTAACACTTATCCTCTGACACGTATTTTCCAAGCATACCGAATATGGTCGCATTCCTATTTTCCGTTTTTTTGTTTGTTGTTGTTTGTGTATTCCTCCTATCATATGTGTACTTCTTCAACGGTCCACGGTTGTCGTTAAATCCTGCAAAGATTCGAAGGATCTAACATCTTGTAAGCAGTTCCAGTCACTTAATTTTTCCTTATTTGTCTTCCTCAGATATTGCTGTTTATATACCTATTTATTCCTGTGACGTCACGCTCACGCCCCGGCTTGGTCATTTGCACACGCGTTAGTGGTTTCTTTACACATAAGGTATAACATCGTTTCCGGTCGAAATCCAGATCCACAGCTCTCTTTTGCTTCTTTGATTTACGATCAAATTTCTCCTGATTAAGTGCATCCAGTTAGTGTTTGGTCTTCAACTCATTTTTCATGAAAAGTTCAATCCTAGGTTATGTTTCAGTCTAGACTTCGCGGCCTAGAAGGATGCCTAGTTTTCTTCCCTATAACCTCTTTCCCACGGAAGAGAGGTTGCGCGCCTGTCTCTTTATCGTTGTTTTCATTGAAAGTGCCCGTCTGAGTTCGCATCTATACTCTCTCTCTTGCAAAACCTTCAGGAAAAACAATTTCAATAATTTCCTCTATTCTTTATATGTGCCCAAACCTAAACGTAGATTCCATGAATAAAACTATGTTCTTGGAACTGCACGCTGGTCCCTTAAATAATTCAATTTACCAATATTCCACTAGTAACACTTACTGTCGCATCGACTACTGTGCACTCATTATGCCTGAGTGGCTTCCGGGCCTGGATAAGTGGTGACTCTTTGTAAAATTTCTTAGTTTTTTGTTCAATCGTTTCATTTGATCCGTAAATTCATTTTAAGACTTTTTCTATCAAACGCGTCTAATTTAATTTTTTTGCGTGATTTTGTGATACTCAGTGAATTTGTTTTCAGACCTGGCAAAGCTCATTAAGTGGGGTTTATTTCTCATCTATCATGCAATGCGGCAGATAGATTATACAGCGTCCCCAGTTCATGGAGGTTTTTCAATAGATGACGTTGTCAACTCTAGATATTGCATTTTGGTAATTAAAAATTAATATCTTACAGAGAGAATGTTTGGAATTTTACTGGCTTGGATATTGAGAAATACAAATATTAGCAACAAATTTCAAACAGATGATTAGTTTTACAGACATGAATGCTTTTAAAGCAAATACACCACGACGATCCGTCGAATTGTGATCGAGTTCGGTCAAAAATGTGTTAGCCAAGATTTATGTATAACGATGAAATTATAAAATCTATACATAACATTGTACTCAAGTACTCAAGTAATGGTGGTTTTTAGATCATTTCTTTTTATTAAAATCGGAAAACGTCGCACTCGCATCCTGCTAATATTATATATATATATATATATATACATATATAAATATATATATATAGTAAGTTATAAAATATATATGGCGATTCATAACCTACTAACTAGCTCCACCTACGTATTGAGCACTTTTGAAGTAAATACTTAAAGTTTACGCATAAATCTATACTTTCGTATATTAATTTTATGCAAGTAAATTAAGTACTTATAAGAACAAGTAGTTAATAAAACATGTTTAAAAACACTTTGAAAAAATGTAAAAAAATATAAAAAGACTTGTAGTTCTGGGGAAGAAACTATTGGAGTAAAAGGCTTTCTTACACCTAGGGATCTCTACTGTAAAGTGGTGGGATTTAGTTGCTTGTCGGGTTTGTCGAGGGTAGTCAGGTCGAGGAGGTACAAGTGCATATATATATATATACATATATATATACATATATATATATACCCACACACACACACACACATATATATATATATATATATATATATATATATATGCAACATTTCGACTTCCTGCCGTTAGATTCGTTTTGATTGTTGTATATTTCCGAACTCTTCTTCTGATGAGAAGCATTTAGCTTCCAAATGCCATGGACTAAAGGATTTTTTCTTTATTTTTCTTTTTCCTATATCATAATTATTAATAATATAATAACTTTTTATATAACCATTTTTCATTTAATATATTTGCTTGCTCCTCTTAATAGAGTTGAGGTCTTCCTATCTTAGTAAGTTTTTCTTTGTTTAAGGTTCTTTTTGATAACATAATTATAATATATATGTGTGTGTGTGAGAGTGTGTGTGTGTGTGCGTGTGTATTCTCCTGGTACAAATATATATTCTCCACGTAAATAGAACCAGAGAGATAATGCACTTGAAATTTACATTCAGTTTAAGTAAGTAAAAGTGTTGGTGCTACGAACCAGACAATGGACATGTTCCCGACAAGCATGAGAAGGAAACATCTGCACGAATACTGGAAGGATGGTGAAATGAGAAGAAAAGTGGAAGGGAATACTTATAAAAATCGACAACGGTTAACAAGTTAGAAACGATGAAAAATAAATAAATAAAAAATGTTGAAAATAGGAGCCATACAGTAAAGTGCGTGCGAATTTCAAACCTCGCGTTTTTACTTGTATATTCTAGCGTTTACGATTAAAAAAAAAAACAGATATTTTCGTTAGGCCTGGCAGTTAATTGTACTCGGGCTTTTTTTCATCCTCTTTAATAGAACGGTTATTCATCTTTCAACTTCCATCCGCGAATTTTTACATATTAGTACACCGGGATATTGCCAAATTATCTGAGCCAGAAAATTATTATTATTATTATTATTATTATTATTATTATTATTATTATTATTGTTATTCTTATTACTATTATTATGGTTATTGTTTATTATTATTATTATTATTATTATTAGTGTTGTTGTTGTTATTATTATTATTGTTATTCTTTTTACTATTATTATGGTTATTGTTTATTATTATTATTATTATTATTATTATTATTATTATTATTATTATTATTATTAGTGTTGTTGTTGTTATTATTATCGTTATTCTTTTTACTATTATTATGGTTATTGTTTATTATTATTATTATTATTATTATTATTATTACTGCTACTACTATTATTATTATATATGTCATTAGATTTTGTGGAAAGAGAAATATGCAATTCAAGGTAAACTATGGTTAAACGATGTTTTAGGAATTTAACTTTAGATTTTATTAGAAACAAAAACCCATTACTATTAATTTAACTTTGTTTTCTGCGGTTTAACACAGGTACTTCCAACTCATCTTCCTGTTCCATCACCATGGCGGTTTCTCTCTTTTGAAACACTCAATAGTTTTTTACAACTTTTTTTTCATTTTGAAAAAGGGATGTTATCCCAAAATATCAAAGACATTAACCATCTAGATCCTCAAAAAATAAGTCCCTATTCACTCATTTTATATGTGATGTTCTATGCGACTTTGAAAAAAAGTAGATGTACGATAGTTCACTATTCGACAAAATTTCTCTCTGTTAGTTTATTTTTGTTTATTTTTGACACATCTTCTCACACCGGTAACCCACATTGCGATAGCCTTCTAATACACTTATGTTTTTTTAATACCAGATTCTATGCATTCAAGTGATTACTAATAAAGTCAACCAGGTTATTAAAAGTGCTTAATAAAAATTGCAATATATTTATAAATATTATATATGTATATATAAGATAAATCGAGAGAGGGAATAAAATAAATCAGTCAAGGAAGTGAGAGGAGTGTCAGCCACACCTTTTGGCGACACCCAGCTGACATAATTCGTGATGTCACCCCGCCAGGCTGGGTGTAACATCGCGGTGTCCAATTTAAACCTGACTCAGGACAGTGCAGCCAACTGTTGAACTGCTTCTAGGATCTCAACTTCCTTGATTAGCTTTCACTCGTAACAGAAGCGGCCTTGAATCACCTGCCTTGTCAGTCAGTGTTCAGGATGTTGTTAACTTGTTGGAAAGTATCGACCCAACCTAGCCAGAGTGAAAGCCACAACAATGACCATAATGTGTGTCCCTTTTCTGCACTAAAGGAAGCTTACTTCTATATCGACTACGAGACGAAACAGTGACGAATATAAACCAGCGTCTATAACAGAAATGAAAACAAAACAAAAAAAAAATCCCCTGTTTATGTATGAAGATATTTTATTCTATTATGGAAAACATTGCACGACGTACCCGGAGGACGAATGGAGAGATTTAACAATTGAGAAAAACAGTCTAATTCTTTAATGTGAATGTCTTAGATAAAAGGTATCTTTGCGAATTTACATTCTTACAACGGAAAACAAGGATTACTCCTAATAGCTTTCTCGTAGATGTGAGAGATCGACATCATCTTTTTTTTATTATTACATTTTCACCCCAAACAAGGCAAATTTCCACTTTGGTGTAGGGGACTACTATCAGGAACAACAACTACTGGGGTACTATGTAGGGATTTGGGCAGCAAGATGTCGGTTCACGTTACACTTGAACTTCTGCACGTCAGTACTGTTGGGGAAGCAGGGACCTGGAATGGAATTCCAAAGTCTAGCGGTTCTGGGGAAGAAGCTATCTCAGGGAGTCCTCTGATTTTCTACAAGTAAATGTTGCTTTCACCATCAGGTAAATTATGAAACGGTAAAACAATTAAGGCACTATAGTTTGCTTTGTAACACATATGTGTTTTACAAGGGATTTATCGTTTACCAAGGCCCAAAGCTACTCAAGAATTAGGTTTTATGAGTGTCAGGTAGCCTGTAAGACAATAGTTTTATGATCAGTAATTGTTTTAATGGATTTGTATCATTTACTACTAGTAAAAATACCCGCGCTCCGCAAGGGGACAATTGTACGCAAGAATAAAATGTTTTCATACATAGAAGCGGGTAACCGTGCATACAGCAAAGTTCTGTGAGGACAGCAAAGTCCCGATTTTCGACTTTGACCCTGACCTTTAAAATCGGTGTGCCCCATCTCTAGATCGGGGATCATGATCATGTAAGGTTTGATCATAATTGCTCCAATAGTGTGGGAGTATATATACATAGGATATCACCTTGGCCTTTGATCGTAACCTTGGAGTATCTCTAGGTAGGGGATCATCATCATGCAAGCTTTGGTGATGATCGGTCGACTTATGTGGGCTGTAGGAGTGTTGTACACACAGACACTCACAGACAAACGCTAATACTTTATATATAAAGAGATACTATAATTTCATTTTTGCAGATTTCGTATTCATTATTGAAGAGCAAATTCCCTATTGAAATGTATTTAATATATAGAACTGATTTCAAAAGATTTTTAAAATGACTTAAGTGCCATCAGCTAGATTCGAAACCAAAACATTTAGCACTCCTACCTTGTTAACTATTCTATTTGCGAAAGTAATAGGTGAAAACTCTATTCGCGAAAGAATAGGTACAAGTTGAAATGAACATTTTGTCGGCATATTTCTGAACGTTTTATTCATACACCCGAACAAAGATTATAATCGTTATATACTATTCTTGGAGTATAATTGATATTGCTAGCTATTTTCAGTGTTATATAACTAGTAGGTTTAACACAGACACGCATACATAATTTAATGTTTTGATTATATACAAAGTGTTCCAAAATGGTTGACCAATTCTAAATGCCATATATTGGAAACTACTTGATGGATCTTAATGAAACTAAATACATTTTATGTTGAAGATCATAAGTTTTATTGGTTACATTTACAAAGAAAAGTACAAATAGTTGTTAGTTCTATGACAGATTTTCATAAATATTCAATATGAGCGCTGCCTGTGACTCTGCACACAGCGAGTCGGTATTCGAGCACGTGCCAAACTCGCTGTAGCATTTAGGTATGCATAAGCAACCCTTTTCTTGAAATTATAGCGCTAAGTCCTAATTTGTTTTGTAGTTGGTGCATTCTTTGCAGAATTTATGAAGAAGGCACGCTGTACTCTCTTCCATGACTGAGTGCGAGCCTATTTTAACCCGGCAAAATGCCTTTTCTTTTGAAGTGAACGGCATTTCTTAACCTGAAAAGATAGAAATGCCAAGCGTAACACACAAAAACTTGAAACGGTATGAAAATTTGAGGTCATTCCAATGAAAATTTGAGGTCATTCCAATGAAAATTTGAGGTAATTCCAATGAAAATTGTCCAAGTTATTGGTCTACAAAATGGTATCAAACATTTTGAAACACCCTGTCGAGAAAGACGCCCCCAACAAGAGCCTGTTTCCATTGAACGTGTAAATGATAATATCATAGTCATCTAGAATGCAGTTCCGCATTATTGTTGTCCATCGACGGTAGTTCTCTAGAAGAAACGTTGCTTATGGAATTCTTGTTGTGTCTTATACACACATAGTAAAATGAAATGTTGACAATTGTTATAGGAAATTAAGTTTTTTGTTGTAAATGTTTTACGCAGTCGTCAAACAGCTATGAATATAGCGATAGAACAGACAAATTCGCGCCGTTTTTATTTATTTATATATATTTTTATCTAAAAAAATACTCTCTCTCTCTCTTTCTCTCTCTCTCTCTCTCTCTCTCTTTGCTAGAATACTCTTTATTGGCTAGCCGTAGCACTTTTCACGAATCGTCGCCATGGTTCTGTGCCATTCTAACCAACTCAGCCATGTGAATGTCAGCGAAGTTCTGCACGTAATCTAACATTGTTGTTCTTGGCCTTCCTTGTTCTCTTTTGCCAATGATTGTTCCAAAGAGCAGATCTTTTGTTAAGTCATCTGTTCTGACTATATGTCCTAAAATTCGCAATTTTCTATCATTTATATCGTTCAGCACTTTCACATGGTTCAATATTTGTCCACGCAGATTACACGAAGAAGTCTAAGGTAGCAGCACAATACAAAAGCAACAATTCTCCTCTTGTCAACCTCTGTGTCATTTTGCGTCGTATGTTGCTACTGAGAATACCAAAGCTTGCAGGAATCGTTTCTTTGTGCGTTGTGAAATGGATCTGTCTTTCCAGATATTGGTTAGAGCAATCAATGCTGTCTTTGCCATTGCAATACGTCATCGTCTTATATCTTTGGTGTCATCTAATTTGTTTGTGAAAACTGCACCCAGGTATTTTTGTTTTGAAAGTTACTTTTCACTGCCTTCGTTCAGGATTGAACTCAGCACCTTTGGGTAACTGTTAACTTTGATACAACATCTAGGACCACTCGGCCATATGTCACTTTACCCAAAGGTGCTGAGTTCAATCCTGAACGAAGGCTGTGAAAAGTAACATTCAAAACAGAGAATAAGCAACTATGTCCCAGAGCCTAGCTGGAGTCCGAACACGGTACCCCCGTAATAATAATAAAGGGTTGGGTTCAAGACTCCTAAAAAACGCTTCCCCAGTTCGATACAAAACACCTGATAAAGGCCGGAGGGCAAAACGGCCGAAATGTTGTGACTATAACAACCAAGATGAGGAAGTCAGTCCGACAATCTCAATCAATGAAAACACCTCATCTCAAAAATACGGACAATTACTGCACCCAGATAGTTGAAATCTTGTACATTTTCAACATTTTCATTGTCGACAATTAGGTTTTCTAGTAAGGAAGAGGGAGCCATGAAATAATAGCTTTTTATCCGTTTACGTATAACATAGTGTCTATAACACATGGTTTGACTGATATGTTTAATATATATCGTTAACATAGTATGTAGTATTTTTGTCCGTCAAACTCATGTTTGAATAATATGTTTTTGTCCGTCACAATTTTGTTAAAAATACAATTTTTCCCGCCATATTTCAAATAACATCTTTGTCCGTCACTTTTGAAATATTACATTTGTCTGTCACTCATTAAATAGCATCTTCGTCTGCAAAAGCAGCTATGTCGATCGCGCTTCAAATAGCAGTCTCGTCTATTACATTTAAAATAGCAGTTTTTGTTAAAAATGAATATTGAATAGACGCATCTCAAGGAATCATCTAATTTCTTTTTTTAGTAAGGTCGAAGGCGCCAGTATACGTATTGTTGTTTCTCACGTTTCTTGTTGGTGGTCGCGATCCATCCGTTACGACCGTTGAGACAATGGCCGACGCCATTGTTTGTCTCGGTTGAGCTGTTCATGTTTACTCGTCTTTGCTTTTCCAGCCGTTTTTAATCAACAACCAAAAATGGGTCTTCATTCCCATTTCCTTAAGAAATATCTTCTGCCAATTTTCACCGCCCTTCCATGTACACGGACAAACATTATCTTAGACATTTTTTTATTGATTTAAAGACGTGATATTATCGGAGAAAAATAAATGGCTGGTATTTATTTTATGGAAAAGAGTGTTTGCAAGATTGTGAGTGTTTCACAGCGAAACAGTAGTGTATGTGGATAATATCTATCTATCTCTTTCTCTCTCTCTCTCTCTCTCTCTCTCTCTCTCTCTCTATATATATATATATATATATATATATATATATATATATATATATATATATATATACTCTTAAGAATAAAAATTATCCAACAATCAGCTGGTATGGAAACCTGTCATGATAAGATTTACAAGATATTACTGGCAGTAATATTATAAAAGTATTAACCCACCTAAATAAAAATTGCTCGATATACAGGATAGAGCAAATAAATCAAATTGTAGTCATTCAATAAATTTATGACATAAAATGTTTAAATTTTAGCTCAAATGAATTTATTATTCTATGTGAGATAAAGAATATATTTGAAATATTTTAACTCCTTATCCTATAGGATTTCGATGCCTACCATCTCTTCAGAGGAGAAAATATTAGCAAATAATTATAGTGGTTTACACTTTATTTGCTAAAGTCAATGAGACATAGAAAATCACAATTAAAAGATTTTTTAAGTATTTAAATATCATAAAGTAAGGGAAATTAATGAAATTTATATAAAAATCCACATCCTAACTGTATGGAAAAATCCGAAGTGAATGTCTTTGATGCCATGTGATAAAGTGATCCAATCTGTATTTTCAATATTCCACATCTCAAGGTAATAGTTCGAAGTAGGCATTTTCCTGAAGACATTTTCTTTGGTTATATAAGGAGTCCGGTAAAAAATTATATAGGTCCGGTGGATCTGTTTATTAATCTCTCTCTCTCTCTCTCTCTCTCTCTCTATATATATATATATATATATATATATATATATATATATATATATAAGTGAACGTCTGTGCGTGTCTCTGTATGTGTCCCTGTGTGTGTCTGTGTACATTTCCCCACGCAATAACTCTGTCAATTTTAGTCTACAGATTCGAAATTTGATATGCATGGTACTGAGATTTGGAAAAATCGATGTGATCGGTTTTTAGCCAGAAATATGGCGATTAAGGGGTCAAAGTTCAACGATTTGTCCTTTGAGAACTCTACCAGACTCCTCCTACAATTTTGGGTCTACGCACTTGAAATTTTAGATATAGGCTCCTTGGATCTAACTAAATAACTTGATTTGAACCCAAAACAAAAAATTTTAAGAGGTCATAATAGGGGTCAAATTAAAAAAAAAAATTGACCTCTGCGGTCTCTTCACAATTCCTCAGACAATTTCTGGTTTAAATATTTGAAATTTTACATAAAGGGTAATCAGAGATAGGGCAAGCTTTTTCATCAATTTGGATTTCCAGACACGTTTCTCAGGGCAGAGTGACCTACTTCGGGGTCGCTGAGTTCTCAATCCCACATTCCGACCTGAGTGTCAGAGGTCTTGCCGTGGGAGAGTACTAAATTATTCCAACTTATTCCAAATATATGTTTACGACTTGAGCTCTTATATTATACTTTATATATTACTTTCGTTTCCGTCTTTCTCCCTGTTTCTCTTTGAAGAGACGGAAACATTAATGAGGAATTAAAAAAGAGGTACATAATGAATGAGAAAGGTTTGGATATAGTCATATTTTTAAATATGTACCTGGCTTTACAAACCAGGCTTGCTAGGTAAAGATAATCTCAACCAAACTTAACAGGTAATATAAATATAAGTACACGTTTTTCAAAGTATGTACACAGTATAATTTTCAAATCGAATCAACTATATTTGTTTGTTCGTATTCATTGATCTTCTTCGTATGGTCGCGTAAGTGTGAACCTCAGCCAGGGGGCAGGGATACTGTTACAGTTTGCGTTTGACAAGTACAGAATTGAATAATTTCCATATGCTCTGCCGGAAGTGCTGGATTCGCAATTACTGCACAATACAGTGACGCATACATCTTGTACACGTTGAACTGCTGTACGGCCTTTAGGACTATTTAATAGTGTACACGTTCTTATTGTGTATGAATAGTTAAATTCTAGTAACACATTTATATAAAAACTTGCAGATGTACCCAGCGTTGCCGGGTAGCAAGACCAAAGTAATTTTGTTTTTTTAAATGAAGTGAAAAAAACGAAAAGAAACAGACATATGCATGCGGGTATTATGTTTTTCTAAATATTGATGATTTGTAAGTAAAAAATACTTGAGCTGAGATCGAAACCAAAACCTAAAAACAGTGAATAACCATTACATCAGCTTTCCACGATCTTTAAAATGTTTTTTCAAACCTACTTATTCTTAACATAAAGAAGCTGTCATGCGCAGTCATGAAACAGTTGAGAAACAGATAAAACTTCGATGATCCCCAAATACCAATTTTTCAATTTTGTTCACTTAGCTACTCCTTTTTCCGGATATAAACCAATTAGAACTTTTCCGCATACCTGAATATTCTATATACCAAATTTCAAGTCTGTATATCAAAGATTCGTTGAGTATATAGGTTTAGAAGTGCCCTCATCAACGCACATTCTCACTTTTACAAATATGTAGATTAGGAGGGAAACTGTTTTTAAACATTTCGAAAATCGGTTTCATAAGTGTAGTCGCCCAGAAGGGTCTGTAAGGAAGATACGGGCAATGGTATGGGTTAAAACAGAACTTCATGCTAACATAGTGTACTACGAGGAACACCATCATCCACATCACTCAAGAGAGAGTCGGTGCCACTCGGTTTATTAATACAGTTCTTCAATAATTACAAGAAACCTTCTCTGTCACCAATAGCAATGGCCAGTGACTCTTTATCTGAGAGTACATCTTTCAAACTGCTTGGCCTAACGTTCACAGGAAACATGAGTTGGAACAATTATATTGAAAGCGTTGCCAGGGCCGCTGCGAAGAAGGTAGGCTCTCACTACCGTGCTAGAAAACTACTAACACCCGAAAGTATCCTGTACATCTATAAGCCCACCATTCGCTCATGTATGGAGTATTGCTGTCACATTTGGGCTGGTGCATCTGCTACTAGTCTCTCGATCCTAGACAAGGTTCAAAAGAGAGTCGCAAATCTGATAGGCCCTGAACTGGCATCTAAGCTTCAGCCTCTGTCCCATCGACGTAATGTTGCATCCCTCTGCCTGTTCTACAAGTATTATAATGGTGAATGCTCTGGCGAACTGCAGACACTTGTGCCCCACGACGTAGACACCCTCGACAAACGCGACTGGCAGCTAAATACCACCCCCACACAGTAGAGATCCCTAGATGTAAAAAATCGTTTTACTCCAATAATTTCTTCCCCAGAACCGCTAAACTCTGGAATTCAATTCCAGGTCACTGCTTCCCCAACTGTACTGACATGCAGAAATTCAAGTGAACCGACATCTTGCTGCTCAAATCCTAACATAGTACCCCAGTAGTTGTTGCTCCTGATAGTAGCCCCCTACACCAAACTGGCAATATGCCTTGTTTGGGGTTAAAACGTAAAAAAAAAATAAAATAAAAGTTCAAAAGAGTTAATGTCATGTGGCTACCCACAACACTCCACTCCCAAGCGTCGATATTTGTAGGTTGGTTAACCATTGTTGTCCTAATTGGGATGGGTCGAGATCGAACATCTGAAAATAGCGTTGGTTTAAAGGTAATGTGTCTCTCAAGTCATCCGACTGTGATTTTTTGAAGGGGAGGGATTTTGTTTGATATCGCTAATAGTTTACAATTTGATCTACGGTCTGAGTTTCTTTATTAATATAATTTATTAGCTTATGAATGCTATCCTAATTCCGTTG
Organism: Euprymna scolopes; assembly: GCF_053919585.1. Lineage (NCBI taxonomy): Eukaryota > Metazoa > Mollusca > Cephalopoda > Sepiida > Sepiolidae > Euprymna > Euprymna scolopes. The sequence goes on along the minus strand of NC_136499.1, from coordinate 132,206,974 downwards.
TGCAAGTTCAGTTAATTCAGTATTTCCATGTTTATGTAAAGAAACTGAAAGAATAGTTGCATTTATCGCTATTTTCATGGCAAGTGCTCGTCTGAGCTTCAATCTCTCGCCCCCCCCCCTCGCCAATCTTTCACGAGAAACACCCGTCTGGCTGAAACTACTGTCAATAATTTTCCCCACTCTTTATCTGTGCCTAAATCCAAACGTAGATTCCATGAGTAGAGCTTCTTTCTCAGAAGTGCACGACTGTGGAACTCTGTTCCGTTTGCCTGTTTCCCACCTAACTACAACTTGGATGTCTTCAAGTCCAACATAAAAAATTCCTGACAAACTGCCCCCTTAAGTAAGACACTCTCCAATACTAATGATTACTACAATACTATCTCATTGATTACTGTACACGCAATAATCCTTATCCCTGAGTGGCCTCCGGGCCTTGATAAGTGGTGACCTCCATGTAAAAAAAAGCTGATATAATCAGACGATCTTCGTATTTGTCGATCCTACTTGCTGCCAAGCTGAATATTGGTTTTGCCTTTTCGTTATGTTTTACCTCCTTTTTGTTCGCGGTTTAACATAACTTCGTTTGCATCCATTTCTGTTTGTGACGTTTCTATTTACAGTTTACTTTTAATTGTTGCATCGGTATTGTTATATGACCTATTCTTTTTTATGTCAAGCAAGCAAAAAAGGACGGCCGGACGGTCTACAGATTTTTATAATCATATAATCATATAATAATATAGATAAAAGTGTCATTGTCTGTCTGTGTGTGAAACTGTCTCTACTAAACTTCTTTGTCAAGTTTTAGTCGACACACTTGAAACTTGATATATAGGGCATTTTGACGTCTGACTCCGTCGAAGTCGCAATAGTCGCGATTTTCTTCCCTCCACCGAGAGTTCTTTACAGGATTCTTCCGCTGAAACTATTTAATTTCTCATGCAATCCAAAAGAAGAAAACTCAGAGGTTTTTAATCTACTCAAATTAATTTAACGAAATTTACAAAGTGTGTTACATATGTACAATTGTTCAGTTCTAGGTTTCATCTTTTCTAAACAATAAAAGTATATGTCTGTTTTACAAATCACAATAAATTCATGACTTAACTTCATCTCGTGCTTTCTTTTAATGCATGCTTTACTTGTCTGACGAATGCTCTTCAGTTCTTATAACATATGAGAATAGCTTCTCACACTTATGATTCTTTAGCAATCCTCTTTAAGATTCTGTAGAGTGAAACTGGGTTTGCCTCCGAGTTACCATAGTACTCCTCATCTAACATTTTTGCCAACACTAAGCCTTGGGCGAGAATGATACATTTAAAATCATTTACCGATAATATTGCTAATCTAATATCTTCACAGTGCTTGTTTACGACCTATACAAACTCTAAATAATCGTCGTTGTTTCGCGTAGCTAAATTAAAACAGTTCCCCCTCTTGTGGAGTAGCGACGTAATCTGACTACAAAATCCCGTTAGTAACCACACGTTGCGTGTTTTATGTATAATTTAGTCTACGAATGTCCTTAGTTGGTTTTTCTTGTTGTTGAATCACCATTATTTCTGCGAGTATTTTTAATTGTGCTGTTGTATCATTTGTCATTATTGGAACATCCGAAGGAAATTCTATTTGATGTCATTTTTCCCCAGGAGCAAAATTTAATTATCCGAGAAAAAATTGTAATATTACTAATTATAGTTAATCGTTTACATTTACAGTTTACATTTTTTATGAGAAAAAAAAACAAAACATTACAAGAATTGATTATAACATTTTTTTCCGAACGATTTATTTCTTTTTGTTTTAAATGAAAATATCTTCAAGTGCAGTTTGGGGGTCTTTTTCTTCGGTGTACAACAAAACTAAACGATGTTTCCCGTTTTTAACCCTTAACCTAATCTCAATTGAAAGAGTATCTTGTTCGCGGAGAAATATACTGCGTTCTCTGAGAGATACAGTGTGTAATTACTGTCATAAGTTTATCATTTTCGTTTTGTTTGATCGAGAAAGATTTCAGTGGCGGTGGCGTTTCCTTAATTTGGACTCTTAATTGCCAGAATTCTTATGTAGTAAGTATCCCCTTTGTTATGTAGTAAATATCCCCTTTGTTATGTAGTAAATATCCCCAAGTATCCTCTTTGTGAATTAAAGTTTCTCGGCACAATTTGTGGTTACCCGGGACGGTCACTAATGAAGATACGGATATTAATTAAAACAATGTATATTTATTGAGAACAAACAGAATATACAGAGAAAAAAGTCGTAGCACTTATTGCTAGTATTACGTACTACGATATACGTACAACGACACCCACCATAAGAGTAGGTACCTCTCGGTCTATTTATAGAGTTCCTATCTTGTGCATGGGAGAGTCTTCACAAAAATATGATATTTGAATACTTTGTATTTTGAATATTATGTATTTGATAATTTTATGTATTTGATAATTTTATGTATTTGATAATTTTATGTATTTGATAATATTATGCATTTGATAATATTATGCATTTGATAATTTTATGTATTTTGAATATTATGTATTTGATAATTTTATGTATTTGATAATATTATGCATTTGATAATTTTATATATTTTGAATATTATGTATTTGATAATATTATGTATTTGATAATTTTATGTATTTGATAATATTATGCATTTGATAATTTTATATATTTTGAATATTATGTATTTGATAATATTATGCATTTGATAATTTTATGTATTTGATAATATTATGCATTTGATAATTTTATGTATTTGATAATTTTATATATTTTGAATATTATGTATTTGATAATATTATGCATTTGATAATTTTATGTATTTGATAATATTATGCATTTGATAATTTTATGTATTTGATAATATTATGCATTTGATAATTTTATATATTTTGAATATTATGTATTTGATAATATTATGTATTTGATAATTTTATGTATTTGATAATATTATGCATTTGATAATTTTATATATTTTGAATATTATGTATTTGATAATATTATGTATTTGATAATTTTATGTATTTGATAATATTATGCATTTGATAATTTTATATATTTTGAATATTATGTATTTGATAATATTATGCATTTGATAATTTTATGTATTTGATAATATTATGCATTTGATAATTTTATGTATTTGATAATTTTATATATTTTGAATATTATGTATTTGATAATATTATGTATTTGATCATTTTATGTAATTGATAATTTTGTCTGAACAGTTATTGTTTCCTTCAGGTGATAATAAAAATACGATTATTCAATCCGCAAGCTTAGATATGCATAAAAATACTGTGAAGTGAAACATATTGTGACCCGTTGTCAAATAGTGTGATAGCACATCTTAAGGTTGCTCACTCTTTTTGATCAGAATTCCGACTTTTGTACAAATCATATTTTAATTGTGTTGTATTCATTGTTCATATTCAGCGCCGCAATCTATATATTGCAATATATATTCATAATATCCATGCACATAGCCTATTCGCTATTATTAAAACTGTACTATCAGACAATGTAGAGAGTAGTTGACATATTTATAGCTGGTTAATCTTTAGTCTATTAGAAGGTTCTTGGTAAAGTGCAGAAACGTATCTGTAGTTTGACTGACCTTAACCTTTCTTTTGCACTTTAATCTCCTTTACAAACGTAATGTTACCAATATTTTTGACAACTCAATCAAGTGGTCCAAGAGGCCGCTATGTTTTTGGAGTAATAACTTCGAATCCTTTCTATTATGTATCTCTAGATGTCTGCTACCAGATCATGTATTATGTACAGATGCCATAATTGTGAATTTCTTTCCTACTTGAGGTTCCTTGATTTTAGTTTGAGATCCACTGGAAATTGTTTTCATTGCGTATATAATATACTTTGCATTAAGATACGTTTGTCAATAACACTATTGAAGTGATTTGACTGTCCTACTCTTTTTTTCTTTCTATAATCTCTTTCTCACGTGTGTGATGTTGCTAGTCACATTAAAAAATACCTTCATGGCATGTGTTCGTTACAATTATCTAATCTATTCGCTGTTCTCTTTGCTTACGCTTCTTTTACACGTTGGCCTTGTAATCTCCATTGATTTGCTGTTTTAATAACCCATTAAAAAGTGTTCATAATTAAGGTTATTAGGAATTTATTGTCTTTGCCATACTCATCTTTCGTTCTTGCTAGCTTCTTAAATCAAGTGTCTTCACGCCTTGTCTGCAATGATTTAAAAAATTTTTTTTTTTTAAATCATGAGATTATAGCAGAAATAAAAACACTGGTTGATATTGAAGAAATTATATCTAATATATGAGATATGATTTGAAATCAATCGTATAATGGACGCTTTATTTGAACGAGACAAAATGTTTACTCAAATTAATGACGATATAACAATAAAATGAATGAAAGTTCTTGAATTTCTCATTTCTTTACATTTTTTTGATTATGTCTCATTCTCTTTGTGATTTTATGTTTTAAATCAAAACACGTGCAAATCGACGAACGATGGTAATTCTTGTCTGGAATCTTAATACGATTCTATGAAAAAAATCTCATCAAAATCGATCGACGCTTGTAACAAAGATGGGGCGTGCCATCGATTCAAACTGACAGTCTAGTTAACACAGCATAATCTCCTGCTGTTTTCTTCGCAAGTAAAATACGTGACCAATGAAATAAACAAGAAACGGATTTTCTTAAAAAAAAAGAAAGTCAATTAAAGCTGTTCATTTCGCGCAATTTTACATTTTGACATGAATGGTGTAACGACCGACGGAAGTCCTTATTAAGAAGTATAGACGCGTCAAATGTAGTTAGCGTTTATTTAATCTGCGGGTCCAGCAACGGAAATCATTTTTCTTATACTGAAAAAAGCATATATTTACATAATAGAAATATCCTTGGCGTAAGTAACGAAATTTGATAAAAAAAAGGTTTAAAAAATATGAAGATTAGTATTGTTCTGATATCACTTGCGTAATGTATAATTATCTAACATGCAATCCGGTAATGTACGCGTAAAACAATGGAAATTATATTTGAAATTGAGGCAATATACATTGCTCTTTATTTATTGTCGGTGGTCGTGGGGCAATAAATAGAAGCTTGAGTCTCGACGGTTCCAGATGAGCATCGTCTGAAGATAGCGGTTTCAAATCAGGCTAGAGAATGTGTTGGCCGAAACGTGGTGAAACAACAATAATAAGATAGAGATAATGATCGGTAAAAGAATAAATACACAAAACAAATTATGGCTTCACATCATAAACAATATATGAAACACCAATTCTCGTAAAACAAAAACATAACTAGGCATAAGGTCCTACTACACAAGATTTCCAGCTACGGAAATGTTTTCTCGATCATTAAATCATTTCTCTCCGATAGGCCCATAAGAGTAGTGGTTGATGGGCAGAAATCAGAGGCCCTCAGTATTAATGCTGGAGTTCCTCAGAGGTCAATCCTGGACCCAACTCTCTTCCTGATATGCATCAATGATCTCCCAAAACACATATATAAAGCATTCGTTGAGATCTATGCTGATGACACGTTCGGTTCTATCTCCCCTGGGATCCTCCGATCACACAGTTGTATCAGTTAAGATAAAAATGAAATTCAATAAGTCTTCAGATGTACCTCTCCACAGTACTGTATATCTATACTCAATGGCTGACTGAGATAGCTTCCGTACATTCATATCTGATCTACCTCTGCATTCCATGTTTAAAAAGGATATATCCTCTATAGTATCAAACTTTACTGAATGGTTAAGTGTAGGCATAGATCGATCCATACAATCCAAAAAATTCCAACAAAAACCTAACAGCGAGGCATGGTTCTTCCAAAAATGTGCCGCTGCCATCGCGCACAGAAATCACTTTTTCCATAACTACCAACGGTAATAGATGCACTGAGACTAAAGCTGCCTTCAGGACTGCCAGCAACCACTGTAAAAGAGTAATAAAAATTGCAAGAGAGCTATATGCTCAGTCCGTCAAATCCAAAGTAGCGGGGAAGCGGCTTGGTTCCCACCAGTTTTGGCAAATAGCAAATAGGATCCTGAACAGAAGCGTGCGTTCTATCCCATCATGGACCTGAGGTCATCTCGTCAGCATCAAACAAGGCCAGACTAGTCGGCAAGAACTTTGCAGCTAATTCTATTCTATGCGATAAAGGCCATCAACTCCCCATATTTCCTCCTACAACAGACAACACCTTATTCAACATACAAATATCTGTGCACGAGGTCGCCAAAGCAACTAGCCAAGACGGCATTCCAATTATAGTGTTGAAAAAGCTTCGACCAGAACTTGCCCCCCTACTTACAAAACTGTTTAAGCGTTGTCTTAAGGAGAAGTGCTTTCCAACATACTGGAAAACCTCGTAAGTATGCCATGTATTTAAGAACTCAGGTGATAAATCATCCCCCTATATGTATAGACCAATACGTCTCTTGTGTGTCATGAGTAAGTTACCGGAATCCATATTAAATAAAGTAGTCAACCACCTCAGGAGAAATAACCTCCTTGGTGGCATACAATATGGTTTCCGTTCTGCTAGATCTACAGTTGATGTGCTAACAGTTATATCCCATAGGATTAGTGAATCTCTCGACAAAGGTTTCCTTTCTAGGGCAATTGCTCTTGACATATCAAAGGCCTTCGATAAGGTTCGGCATAAGGACCTACTTCACGAGATTTCCAGCTACGGTATAAATGGAAATGTTTTCTCAATAATTAAAACATTTCTCTCTGATATCAAATATCTGATTATCAAATCTCCAATACCAACTATTACTACGATATTATCACATTGATTATTGTACACAAAATAACCCTTATCCCCGAGTGGCTTACGGTCTTTGATAAGTGGTGATCTCCAAGTAAAAAAAGGCCATAAATGACAAAGTTTTCTCTGATTCTCTCTCCTCTGATCTTGAGTGTGTGGTATAGTGGGGAAAAGGTGTCTACTTACTTTTAATGCATCTAAAACCAAACTACTATCTTTACATCATCAACGCTCTGATCCCCATCTTGCATCAATTCAAATGGATGGCTCTCGACTAGGGGAAGTTCCATGCTTTGATAAGCTTCTGGGCTTGACCTTTACTCCTGACCTGAAATGGAGCACGTACATCAAGTCTATTGCCAAGGTCGCTGGAAAAATCGTAGGATCCGTCTACCGCCCAGAAGATATCTCACTACTGATGCAATTCTCTTATATAAAAGCCAAGTACGTCAAAGGATAGAGTACTGTTGCTGCAACTGGGCAGGAGCTAGTAAAACACTTTATCCTGGCTTAACAGAGTACAAAATAGGTTTCGTGGCGTAGTGGGGATGCCCTTTTCTCTTCCCTGCAACCTCTCTCCCACAGGAGAGACGTTGCAAGGCTATCTTTGTTTTATCTTTGTTTTATCGTTACTTCCATGGCAGGTGCTCGTCTGAGCGCTTTTCATCAAAGGATAAACATAAATAAACTTTACTACAATCTATCCCTCATGAGGGTAAATTTTGAAATATATATATATATATATATATATATATATATATATATATTCAGGGAATTTGCACTGTATTCATTATACTTATTTTTACATTTATATTTTACTCTAAGATATATATATATATATATATATATATATATATATATATATATTTCAAGGCCGGATAGAGTGTTTTAGTAGCTTCTGCCCAGTTGTGGCAACAGTACTCTCTCCTTGGACGTACTTGCCTTTTATATGAGAGAATTGCATCAGTAGTGAGATATCTTCTGGAGCGGTAGAAGGATCCTACCAATTTTCCAGCGACCTTAAATATATATGACGAAGTACATATAATTTTTTTCCTGCAATGCATTGACTTGCAAAATTTATTGAATATTTTGCAAATCTCTTCCCTCTGATGAGAAGAATTGCATTTTGTGAAATTCCGGGGAATACGCTTTTCTTGTTTTATTTGTAATCCTTGTCGATAATGAAAGCTTCCTTATAGGTTTATCAATTTGTTTTTTTGTTTTTTTGAAAATTTTAATAAATTTTGGATATCAAGATATCTATCTATCTATCTATCTATCTATCTATCTATATATATATATATATATATATATATATATATATATATATATATAGATAAAATAAAAACTATATGTATTTAATTTTTTTATGTAAATACAGACATATCTTGCAATAATCATATATCATCAGGCAAAGAAAAGTTAAGGTACACAAACTGAAAATGATCAACACCTTTTCAAATTTTGAGGAGAGAAAATTCGCCATCAGTTGCGATGGGCGAAATTAAAGTTCTTATGAGTTTATGTAAATTCAGAAAATTCGGTTTCTGTTAAGAGATGGGGGGGGTAAGGAAAAGGTTGAAAGGGTTTTTTAAGGTTAAGGAACACGTGATTTACTTCAAGAACATTTTTTTTATTTCGACAACTAATCTATCCTAACTTGCATGGTTATCAGGCATTGTCCGGGATTGCTTCATGCAATATTCCTTTGTCTGACATTTTGAAAAAATGTACGCATTCATTTTCAAAATCTCCGTACATTTTTCCACACTGACCCCTCTCTTATTTTCCTCTAGAATATATTAGATTACTTTTGCACACTCATACAATTTCCTGTAAACATTTCTCGTTAGAAACTTCTCTACTGATTGAATTGTTACGCATCAGCGGCCTTTTCATTCCTTTCCTTTTTTACTTATCCTGATTCGCTATAACAACGACTTCTCTTTACTTGTGCCCACCCATGGCTGTATTGTGGAGACACTCCTCCCCAAGCTGGTTACAGCAACTGGTTCTTAACCCACAGAACTCCATCCGCATTTTTAATCGATGTGTTGAGTAACCATTTTAATCGAAGTCAGTATCCCCACAACAATTTTTAATCTCAACAAACTAATCTAACTTGCAATATTACCCGACATCGTCCGGAATTACTTCATGGAGCATGATTTTTCCCCCTCTAAAAGACCATCAGTATACATGCGCAGTAATTTTTTTCCTTAATTTTTTTTTTGTTGTTGTTAAAAAGCGTTTCTATATAATCATTTCCGAAAATAAATTTTTATCAGAGGTAAGAAGCTAAAGAGGCACCTATGGTCCAAACAATTTGGCTTCGCCTCGTTTTTGTTCATTCGTTGGTAGCGCTGACCATAATAGAAGAACCGAAAACCATCACCAACAACAACAACAACAACGACAACCAATTTTCTAACGAACGAACCTTGCAAATGTTTTCATCTCAGATCTCCCACTGAGAAGAAAATGGAAAAGATTTTCTTTTTATTAGATTTAATCTAAGGATCACAGGAGAAAAAAAACGATGAAAAACTCCACCAACAAAAATTTATTTTACGTCGAAAACTATCATCAAGAATTCATTTCAAACAATCTTACACAAACAATTTACAGATTCGGCGTGTAATATCTATAAGAGATATGTCTATCAAATCTGTTTTTTATTATTCACTAACACATGTAACCGATGTTGCCCGGTATTAAACGCAACGTAATATTCCTTTTAAAAAATGAAGTAAAAAAAAAACGAAATGAAACTGAGACATGTGCAGTCGAGTATAATCTTATTCTAAACAGTTCACTTCTTGTAAGTAAAAAAAAAAAGAAAATGCTGAAGTTTGGATCAAAACCAAAACCTTAAGACAGTGAAGCAAATACGATAACCACTATGTCGGCTTGACACGTTCGTAAAAAGTATTTAAAAACCTAATTATTTTTTACATAAAGAATCAGTCATGTGAAATATTAACGTGAAACGATTAGCAGACAAATTAAAATCAAATAACTCCACGTTACAATTTTTCAATTTTGACCCCTAGCCGCCCTTTTGTCAGAAGCAAACTAGTTAAAAAGTATTTGACTAGCCTGATTAACTTATATACTAATTTTGAAGTCTATACATAAAATTCGGTGAGTACATTGGTTGAGAAGTGTCCTCATACATTCTCACATTTATAGAATACTAGCCTGGGTGTCTGGCGTTGCCCGAGTGTTTGGAGGTGTGTGTTGAGCAAAAACAAAAGTGGAAGCAAGCAGACAGGCTCGAACCAGGGGCGCGAAGGCGAAAAAGAAAGAGAAAGAAAATCGGACTTCTTACCGCTACTCCATGACGCGACTGGAAGTCTAAAACGTTCAAATTTAACGTAGCCATTGCAGAAATGGGTTGCTTTTTAAACCTCCCACAAAAGCAAATTAGACACAAGGTAGTTTTTAATGCGAATACAGTACTGTATGTGGAAAACTATATATATATATATATATATATATATATATATATATATATATATAAATATACATCCACACACACACATATATATATATATATGTGTGTGTGTAGATATATATATATCCACACACACACACACACATATAGATATATATGTGTGTGTGTGTGTGTGTGTGTGTGTGTGTGTGTGTGTGTGTGTGTGTGTGTGTGTGTGTGTAATCCGATAGTGGATATGGTTAGGATAGGCTTGTTTTGAGGAGATCCCTAGCGAGTATTAAAAAAATTCCTTCTACTGAGACATCGATTTGAGTTAAGGCTGATTGCGATGATCACATCGCTTGTTCGAGACAGACGTAGGTCCTTCCACTGTCGGATGTCGTTGCGATTTACTTGATCTATGATAGTTAATAAGATTTTACTGTGTGCGGCGCGCTTGCTCAGTTGCAATGCAAGAGACTCGGGTTTCGAATCACGTTTCGGATGTGTCTAACTGATGAGCCCAAATGAGGGCGAAACTCGAGTTTTGGTCTTCCACTTTGCTGTGGTTGTGGAAACAAGTATATATATATATATATATATATATATATATATATATATATATATATATATAAAGCGTATTATGGCGGCCTGCTGATATATATATATATATATATATATATATATATATATATATATATATATATATATATATATATACCAGCAGGCTGCCATAATACGCTTAAACGTAATGTTTAATTTCCTGAGGATTTATTATTTATTATTATAGATCCAATTAATTATCGATTATTGTATTGTACCTAATATTGAATAGCGATTTCCTAAGTAAGAACCGAAATCAAAATATAGCTCACCAGCCTTATTCGTTAAAGTATGACCTAAATTCATATATCTACAAAAACGTCGTTAAACGAATAACTTTTAATCAGCGCATGCACAAAAAAGAAAAACGGATATAGTCGACTTCCGTGTGTTAGAAGGTTTTCCTCTAAAATTCTATGCAATTGTGTAGAATGTAGAAGTCATACAAAAACGGAATTCACGGTAATAATGAAATGAAACAAATTATCTAATAAGACACCATAAACAATTAATACGTAATTGATGAACGCTCGTTTTCCACAAGAATATGCAAATTAGTTTACCTCCATGTAGGCGCTCGCATATAAATGACTGAGTATACAAGGTTCGTTTTAATTTTTTTTTAGCAAGAAAACGAAAACTTTTATATATATATATATATATATATATATATATATATATATATATATATATATATATATATATATATATATTACACAGTGATCACCACTTATCAAGGCCCGGAAGCCACTCAGGGATAAAGGTTATTGCAAGTACATTACCTTAGTGTGGAGATTTGATGAAGTGTTTACTTAAGGGGGCGGTTCATTAGGAATTTGTTAACATTGGACTTGAACATATCCAAGTTGTAGTCAGGTTGGAAGCAGGCAGACAAAACAGAGTTCCACAGGCGTGCAGTTCTAAGAAAGAAGCTTTGTTCATGGAATCCACGTTTTCATTTAGGCACAGATAAATTGTGGGGGAAATTTTTCACAGTGGATTCGGCTAGACGGGTGTTTTTCGTGAAAGATTGGCGAGGGGGGGGCAGACATTGGAGCTCAGACGAGCACCTGCCATGGAAATAACGATAAAACAAGGATAGGCTCGCAACGTCTCTTCTGTGGGAGAGAGGTTGCAGGGTAGAGAAAAGGGCATCCCCCACTAAGCCACGAAGTCTATTTTGTACTCTGTCAAGGCAGGATAGGCTGTTTTTTGAAGCTCCTGCCCAGATATGGCAGCAGTATTCCATCCTTGGACGTACTTGGCTTTTATATAGATAGAGAATTGCATCAGTAGTGAGATATCTTCTGGAGCGGTAGAAGGATCCCACCATCTTTCCAGCAACCTTGGCAACAGACTTGATGTACGTGTTCCATTTCAGATCAGGAGTAAAGGTCAAACCCAGAAGCTTGTCAAAACACGGAGCAATAAAAAAAACAACTCAATTTTATGTATATAGTATCAAGCCGCCCGGCATTGAACGGTCATAAAATACGCTTAAATATGACATTTTGATTAATGTAGATTTCGTATTAATTATTAGATTATATTGGCCCCAATATGTAGTAATGTTTAAAACAGTTTAAAAAATAATGACTCGTGCGCCACCACGGAAATTCGAAATTCGTTAAACTTACGATTTACTTTTTTCATTTCATATTATGCTTGAGCTATGAAGACACGTTTGCTGCAAAGCGAAAAATTAAATCACGAACCAATAGTTATTACGTTTTCAATGCATATTCGTAATGCCGCCTTTCCACTTTCACTTGGCAAATTCCATTTTCCCCCACGGCTAAAACTCAAAAATAAAGTTTCACATTCGAATACTCCATATATAAAGTTTCGTGTCTGTAGACACAAACTGACACAGGAGTTTGATAGGCAACTGTTAAACAAATATATATGAAATAAAATGGAGGTGAAAATAAGAATATTAAAATAATAGGTGATAAAATGGGGTCTAAAAATAGACCGTGATAAAATAAAATACAGTAAATAAGTAAAATAAAAATAATAAAATGAAGTGAAATTACGAATGGATTTTTTTAATATATATATATATACTAGCATGGGTGGCCGGTGTTGCCCGGGTGTTTGGAGGTGTGCCTTGAGCAAAAACAAAAAACAACAAAAAACGTGGTAGTAGGAAGGCAGGCTCGAACCCGTATCGTGAAGGAGGAAAAGAACGGGAAAAAACCTGGCGTCTTGCGGTTACAACCACTGCCAAACCTGAAGTGACTTATGTTTAAAGTAAGGCTAGACAATCGAAAGGAGAGGATATCTTTAAAAAATATCGGTGAAAAAAGCGACGCCCCCCCCCTATAGAACAGTGCCTAGCTGAAGGTGAAGATATTAATGTTTTTAGATAACTTTTCGATATTTGTCGTATGAAAGGTCGAACTTTAAAACAGTACCGATCTTGGTAAAATGCGTCGCCTCTGTCGAAAGTTTTAGGCAGACATGCAAATATGCATACATACATTTATATATTGATAGCTAAAAATTTTCGGCCCAACCCGATTAAAAAACTTGCCCTATCTTTGAATACCCTTCATGTAAAATTTTAAATGTTTAGACCAGAAATTGTCTGAGTAATTTGGTAGAGACATTGAGAGGTCAATTTTTTAAAAACTTTGACCCCTATTATGCCCCCTTAATATTTATTGTTTTGGGCTCAAATCAAGTTATTAAGTTAGATCCATATCCAAGAGACCTATATCTAAAATTTTAAGTGTTTAGACCCAAAATTGTCGGAGGAGTTTAGTAGAGTTCTCAAAAGTCAAACCGTTGAACTTTGACTGCTTAACAGCCAAATTTCTTGCCGAGAACGGATCACCAAGATTTTCCCAAATCTCAGTAACCTGTATATCAAATTTCGAGTCTGTAGACTAAAAATTGACAAAGTTATTGCTTAGGCAAATGTACACACACACAGACAGACAGACACACAGACACACAGACATACAGATACACAGACACGTTCACTTTTATAGATAGATAGATAGATCGATATATAGATAGATAGATAGATAGATAGATAAATAGATAGATAGATAGATAGATTCAACAAAAATATATACGTATGCATTAATAAATATGGAAACTATGTTGTGTTTACTGTAAACTTTTTACGCAAATATTATGCAAGTATAAATCATGTAGAATATCTGCATAAATATAATTACACGTAATAGTTAACTAAAAATGATCATCCCATGAGAAAACCGAAAAAGCAAATAGGGAATTAATTAAAATGAATGTTTAAAAGAATATGCAAATAAGCTACATCGTTTGCTAGTGAATGCAATTCCACGACTCATATATAAGAAAATTGTATTTTCTTTTTAAATAAGTAGAAAGGAGGGGTTTTTATATGAATATCAATGCACACAAAAGAAAAACGAATGTATAGGAGTATATATATATAGATAAATAATTTTAGAAAATCATTTTATCACCATGTCTCTCGATTTGGTTAAAAACTATATCCGTTCATAACCGGAAGTGAAATATCAGTGAAAATAACTTAAAATGTGCCAGTTTAGCAAATAGTACAAAATAACTTGAATTAAATTAATTTAAATAAATTAACTTTAAAAAATACTCTTAAATAGAACAATTACATCAATTACATTACTATAATCAGTAATTTTAATTGAGCGAATTATTTTAAAAGATTTTCTTTAATATAATATGCAAATTAGATTAGTTCTATTATGTACATCGCCTTCAATATAGTGTATATATATTGATCGTGATGCTATTTATTTATTTAGAAAATCTTATAGTAAATAAAATTTATATAGATAAGCGTTTTCAGCAGAAAGTTTTGTATATATTAATCAAATTGTGAACAAACAAACAGACAGGATTACGGATTTATATATGCATATATATATCGAGTTTAACTTGTGTCTAAATTGTTCTCTTTAATAATCATTTTCGACAGATAGTGAGCAATATGGAAAAAATCTTTTCTTTGTTTAATTATATTGCTGGAATGGGGGATTATAGCTGACTCAATTAAACGTCGTGAGGATCTGTTTAAGGATAGTTGCTTTGTTAAAATTAAAATGGTGGTCGTTCTCCATGATGTGGCAAATTATGGCGTTGAGTGTATTGTTTTTTACATATGTTTTGCGTTCATATATTCTTTTATTTAAATTGCGTTGAGTTTCTCCTACGTATATTCTTCCACAATCAAGGCAGGGTATGGAATATATTCCGGCTTTGGTGTAAGTGTTGCTATTAGTCATAATTTTACGTATTCGATCCCTAATTGTTAAAGAGTTTAGTTTTGTTATTTAAATGCCTGTCTTATTTAGGTTCTTATAGATTGTGTCGTTTTTATTAATTGGTAATGTTAATTTCTGTCGTGTGTCTGGCTATTTAGGGAATTGTCCAGCTTTCGGTTATAGTAAATTTTTAGTGCTTTCCTTTTTGTATTTGTTAAAAATGTTGAGGGTATTTTAAGTTCATGAATGTACGTTCGATATATTAACATTCTACCTTGATGTATTCTTCACTGCATATTCTCAGGGCCCTGAGAAAAATATATATACGCATACATTAGCATACTAGCAGGCTGCCCGCCATTGCCCGGTCGTAATATTGGTCTAAATATGTTACTTTTGTTAAAGGAGATTCCGATTTTATTACTGAATTATATTGGACCCAATATATCGTAATGATTAAAACATTAAGTAAACATGCCTCATGCGCCACCACTGAGAATTGTAACCAAAACGTTTAGCTTACGATTTACTTTTTCTTTTGACGTTAATGCCTGAGCTATGAAGACATGTTCGCTACAAGGTGAATGCCCTATATATAAGGTTTTATATCTGTAAACCACAAACTGACGGAGGAGTTTGGTAGGCAATTTTTTAAACAAATATATATATATATATATATATATATATATATATATATATATATAAATTTAAATTCGACCGTTTTGAATTTTACCATTTTTGGATTTTTACCCTTCACCGGACTATCCATTCATGTGAAATCTTTTTATTATTTTTCTTTTGCCCCCTGTTACCCTTACCTCACCCTTTTTTTTTAACCAAGTAAGATCTTTTACTTACTTATAGTTTCATTAAATACTTTTATATGCAAAATCCGATCCTGCATTTTGCTAATTCCTGCCCTCTGATGAGAAGGAGAGTATTTCTTCGAAACTCCGCGGATTAAGGACTATCCACTTATCTTGTGCTTCCTTTTTTAAAATTAAATATGTTTTTAACTCTTTTTCAAGATGTCTTTTAACATATTTTATTAATCTTTTGATCATATATATATATATATATATATATATGCATACATAAATATATATAGAAAAATGTTTGTGTTTCCTGTAATCTTTTTTACGCAAATATTACACAAGTATAAATTACGTAGAATATCTGCATGAATATAATTACACTTAATAGTTTACAAAAAATGATCATCTCGTAACGAAACCGAAAATAACTAATAGGGAATTAAAATGAATGTTTAAAGAATATACAAATTAGCTAAATCTTCTGCAGATGAATGCAATTCTACGACCCATATATATCAAAGTTGTATTTTTTTCAAATAAATCGGAAGAATGGATTTAATATAAATATCAATACATAAAAAGACAATTTTATAAGAATATAGATGGATAGATAGATAGATAGATAGATAGATGTGTGTACGCATCGATTGCTTTGTATTAAAGATTTTCTGAGTATGGCCTCAAAATGAGTCTCAATCAAAATTACTTGTGAAAATAAATATCTTTTTTTAAGTGGTTTGTTTATTCATTTTTTGTATCAATGACATTCGTTTTTTCGGCTTCCAGTAAAAACGTTCTCATTAAATCTTATCTATCTATATAAATAACACAGTAGACGTATGTGTGTGTTAATATCTAACAGGTAATCTCTGAAAGTACTGGTCACATAGCACTGAAATTATCAGGAAATAATATTCATGCACCAAGCGTTGTTTATAGCGAATAATATCTTTGCTTACATGCATATATATTGCATACACACATCGGCAAATTTACATGTAAAATGTTCATTGAGCAATAGGTGAAATTTTGTTTTTGTGCGTATGCGCGTTCTTTCGTTTTTGTCTCAGGCCGGAACGCTCGGTCCTTTTTAATTTCAATTCTAACTAATAACACTCATTCATTTTTTAATGTTTTTGTATTTAAAAAAATAATCATGCATACATTTTACTCGCGGTTTGAAATGTGGAAATATTAAAACAAACCTATAAATCTTTTTGACGATCTCATATTTACTTAATTTCATACATACTTTTAAGACAGAGGAAGGGGATGACACACGGAATACGGACAGTGCTGAAATAATAACGTTATTATTTAGAAAGCCATTCTTAATATGGCGAGGCGAAGGTATTATTGGAACTATTCTGTACTTTCACCTAACAATTTATTAAATAAGAAACTGACATGTATTATCTCGGTTTTTGTTTAGTATTAGTTAACATTAGGATATGTTTCTCAATCCAATTTCTTGATTAGTTTATTTTAAAGCAATTGTTGCCTAATCACTAACTGCACTTTGAAATATTTATTTTTTGAGTAGCATTAATTTTAATAAGGTGCTTAGCATCAATTTTAAATAAAGTGCTTCTTAAGTGTAGTACACATATTTAAAAAATACAAACAATTTATAATGGAATCATGTATTTCGAAAACCTGCTATGTCATTTCCGGAAGTGGCGTCATGTGTTGATGATGTGGGGGGGGGGACAAGCACGATTATGTTGCTTTAAAAAGTACCCTGGGATTACCAAACCTTCTTTTATTTGGGTGAGGTTGGGGTGTGGTGAATTAGTGCCTGTTCATTCTCCCAAGCATTACCACCACTTTTTCTGTTTATGCAGAGGGGGTCAATAGATGATTTCGCTGAAATGCGATGTCAGACAGATACTACACTTTGATCTAAGCCAAAAGGTCAAGTCAGCGCAATATATTATTCTACCAGGCATTACCTCCTTCAAAAATACAAAATAACTGAGACAGTACATATTTTAAGAGGTAGGGAGAGGAATATGGAGTAATCCCCGGTAATGACTGAAGCAGCAGTTTATTTAATATATATTATAATACAGTGAGGTGGGGGGTATAAAATCAGTCCAGGAAATGGCCGAAACCGTTTACGAATTAAACATTACTATATTTCATTCATATTTTTAACAGTGGCTTTGGGCTTACAGAGTCAGTCCCGGAAATAGCTGCAACATTTTACGTTTTAGGCATTAATTTTTTTAATGTATATTTATAACTGTGTGGTGGGGGATAAGAAGTCAGGGCCGGAAATGGTGGAAACAGTTTACGATTTAAACATTACTTTATTTCATGTATATTTTTAACAGAGATTATTACATAGTTATTATTTTCGTAAGGGGGGGCGATAATGTGGGTTAAAATTATGAAAAATGATTGTCTAAATTAGTAACATATCCAAGAATTATGAAAAATGATGAAATATGAATTAATCGATTGGTGTGTTTGTAATGAAATAATAAACCAAGAGAAAATATCAGAGTTATTATTTTCGCAAGGATGGGGCATTATGTTGGTTACAATTATAAAAAATGATTGTCGAAATTAGTAACATATCCAAGAATTATAAAAAAATGATGAAATGTGAGTTAATTGGTTGGTATTTTTTTAACGAAATAATCGACCCAGACAATATATAAAAGTTATTATTTTCGTAAGGGGGGTTCTAAATGGTGGTTAAAGTTTTAAAAAAAAAACGATTGTCGAATTAGTAACATCCAAGAATTAGGAAAAGTGAGTAAATGTGAATACAAATGATGTATTTTTAATGAAATAAATAACTCAGCCAATATATCAAAGTTATCATTTTTGTAAGGCGGGTGAAAATGTAGGTTAAAATTATGAAAAATGATTGCCGAAATTAGTAACATATCCAAGAATTATGAAAAATCATAAAATGTTACTTTATTGATTGGTGCGTTTGTAATAAAATAATCAGCCCAAACAATATATCAAAGTTATTTTTTTCGTAAAGGGTAAAGCGATAATGTATGGTACAATTATAAAAAATAATTACCGAAATTAGTAACACCTCCAAGAATTATGAAAAATGGTCAAATATGTGTTAATTAATTGGTGATTTTGTAATGAAATAATCGGCCTAGACAATATATCAAAGTTGTGATTTTCGTAAGGGATGGCTAGAATGTGGGTTAAAATTACGACAAATAATTGTCGAAATTAGTTAAATATCCATGAATTATGAAAATGATGAAATGTGAGTTAATTTATTGATCTGTTTGTAGTGAAATAATCGGCCCAGAAAATATATCGAAGTTAATATTTTTCTAAGGGGTAGGCGATAACGTTGATTACAATTATCAAGAATGATTGTCGAAATTAGTAACATGTCCAATATAGGCAGTCATACGCGCTGGGCACAACTAGTACTCCTGCTGATTCTGTTGTATTGTGATACTCCTCCTTGAGAGTGTTATCTCACATCGCAATATAGTACTGAAAGAGTCCACGATACAAGTAAGTTTCGGTCTCATGACATCCTATAAAAATGAATCTATTAATAATAGGAGAAATTATTCAAAAAATGATTTTAACAGTTGTCTTAAATATTTAACTTTGAGAATGAAACAAACAAAAACATACACAACAAATCGGTACATATTTTGATTGAATCCGCTGTAATCTCCCATTATTCTAATTTAAAACAAAGAAAACGGTTCTAACACCTCTCTTCATCACTATCCAAAATATTGATTCAAGAAAATAATTTAGACAAGGCTAAAAATCTATTTCTTGAATCAATAGTCGCATATATATAAAATGTATATATATATAAATATAAATAAATAAAAATAAATATATATATATATATATAAGTTCTGTATTTATATGGAAATAAATATGCTGATCTCGCCCCCAACTCTTGATATATATAGATTCACTGATTGATATAATAATTAAATGATTGATTTTGTGCTACGAAACAGATACTGACAAGAATTGTAAATGTGAACTGAATTAAAGGAATATATTGTAAGATGGTCAACATCATGAACTTTGGAATAAAGAATTTTGTCATTCATTCACTATATTACTCTGTAATTACATTGAGCTTCTTAAATAACGAAATAAAGTTTATTTCCACAGAAGTATATATATATATATATATATATATATATATATATATATATACGCGTAAACCTTGTGAATATGTAAAACTCAAACACTACATTAAATATTTCGTTTTTATATATTTATCTTCTTTCTAAACGGTTACTTCCCTGCTTATTTTCACGTGACAAACATTAATAAAGAGAGAAAAAAGTGCCTTTTGATTTATGATTTCCCAATTGGAGAATTGGAATCTTTTTTCCCCCCTTCGTCCATTTTCATACGTCGACCCTTTCGAAATACCCGTTGATTGCTTTCATTTTTTTTTGTTTTGTTTTTGGCTTTTATCGATTCGCAAACCTCTTTTACAAATGTCAAACCTCTTTTTATTTTTTACTTTGTATTTTCTAGTTTCTCGTTTCAATCGACGGGAAACGAAATACTTAGATTGCATTCGGTTTTTTTTACTTGATTATCTTCTTTTTCCTTCTTTTCAATATTAACGCGACGGTTACGCATGGCCAAGAAAACCAATAATTTTATTGGATGCTCCGTGTAAAAGCAAAAAGTCCTCGACTCTTTGATATTTATTCAATACTAAATGTTCCAAGCATGGTTTTTCCAAAAAAGAATCCCTCAACTCCTTAACCTTTTATTACAATTTTCATATCGTGCAATAATTTCAAATTTTTCCTTTCTCTTTTACAAGAGTCGTTTCAAAGGTAAAGCCTCTCATTTACTTTAACAAAAAAGTTAAAGAGCTATGAACACGGAAGTAATACCATTAAATCAAGCGAGCTTTTTTGCTCCACAGTTTATTTTTCTACATAGTCAATACTATTTTTAATTTATTCTTGCAGCGAGAAATGATGAATGCGCATGGGCGTCCAAAGAGCACTTTCTCATACGATGCTTGTTCTAAATGTAATGCGCCCTATTTTTTAACTTTAAAAAAGTTGAAGACCTACGAAGACAGGAGCACTACCATTAAAATGAGCGACCTTTTCTGCTTAATAATTTTTTCTACATAAATATTGTTTTGAATGCATTTATGCTAACAATTCAATGACACACCTCTGCTTCTGACGTACGTTTATAACAAGAACTGCTTTCTTAGAGTCTCATACCGCCATTATTTGCAGCAGAGCGATTTTATTTTAGGTCATGAATGCATGCGTTCAGTCATGATAATAATGAAATTTGAAAATTTATCTGATCGATTCGGGCGGATTAAAAATAGAAGGATTACATTTGAATTTACATCGTTATGGTTTAATACATTTTACTGCTTTCGTGTTTTCTCCATCCTCACTTCTCAACAATTTCTAATCTCACACCTGTACTCATGCGATCAGAAGAAGATTATAATGCATGCCCTAGATCAAGACTTGATGTCTAAGACTATGAAGAAGATTAGTGGTCCCAACAATACATATAGGTGCAGGTTCTGCCTCACAGAAATAGCGAGCCACCGAGCATTCAGTTGTATGGTTCTACTAGAACACGGCTAATATCAATGACACACAATGGTGTGTGTGTGTGTGTGTGTGTGTATGTGTGTGTGTGTATGTGTGTGTGTGTGTGTGTAAATATCTCTATAGGATCATCAGTAAAATATTAGCTATCAAATGTAGTAGCAAGACCTGAGAACATATTACAGAAAAAAACATATTCACTACAACTATGACAAGTCCTACAGCTCCATATTGAAACAATGCCGATGGCCATTAGTCACGTGTTCTCGTGTAATGAATGAATGCGTAACTGTAGGATTGACATGAAATTCTTAAAGATAAACTAAAATGACCGAAAATGACTTAAATAAATAAAAAGTAAATGACTTAGAATGATTTTAATGAACTTTAGGATGACTTGAACGACCTTAAGAATGACTTGAATGCTTAAAAAAACTGGAATCCTTTAAAAACAACTTGAATGACCTGGAGTATGACTTGAATGGCTTTGAGACTGACTGGTTGTAAAGTAGGTGATCATTTTACATTAAATTAATACAGAAAAGTGATCCCTCACTTTATATCACAATAAGTACAGCATGTAGTAAGAACAGATACTACACTTTGATCTTGGCCAAAAGGATGTATTTATTTGCTCCCCCCACCGAGAAAACAGAGCACAAGGCAGATTTTTGATGTGAGGAGTGAAGGGGAAATGGGGTCCAACTCCCCGGGGAGTAGGGGAGCTGGACAGTTACAATTGGTATGAAGGGTTGGCCCTACATTGATCAAGGTCTTATATGTGGGGTTGCCCCCACATATGGTATTTGCTTGCAGTATCTACCGGAACAGATGGTATTTATTTGCTCCCCCACCGAGCAAATTAGGCACAAGGCCGATTTTTAAAGTGAGGAGTGAAGGGGAAATGGGGACCAACTCCCCGGGGAGTAGGGGAGCTGGATAGTGACAATTGGTATGAAGGGTTGCCCCTACATTGACCAAGGTCTTATATGTGGAGTTGCCCCCACATATGGTCTTTGCTTGCAGTATCTGCCGGAACAGATACTACACTTTGATCTTGGCGAAAAGGCCAAGAACATTTTTTTTCTATTGCCAAGGGTCCCCCATTTTTTATACAATACTTTATTAAAATATGTTATAAAGAATTGAAGGGGTCCTTTGAACAATGATGCATTAGGCCAAAAAGTGAATGGGCGGGGAGAAATGG
Source organism: Euprymna scolopes (assembly GCF_053919585.1). Classification (NCBI taxonomy): domain Eukaryota; kingdom Metazoa; phylum Mollusca; class Cephalopoda; order Sepiida; family Sepiolidae; genus Euprymna; species Euprymna scolopes. Next base: position 132,184,298 of record NC_136499.1, on the reverse strand, counting down.
GGGTCGGGGTTCATCCACTTTGTCTATTCCTTAAGCTAGTTTATCGCGCACCATAATACCTTATTCACTCCGTGGGCCTAAGCTATTTAAAATTCCCCACATGCGTGAATGCTTTTAAAAATTTTATTTACAATAACAGAGTAAACTTTATTTAGAAAAACAGGATTTGTTTTCTTTTTTAAAATCAACGCAAAAGCAAACCTAACTCAAAAGCAAAAAGAAAATAAAAGCATTTATGTAGAAACATAAGCGGAAAACAAAAGTTGTACATGTAACTAAAAAAGAGAAATGTCGAATGATGGGCGGTGGGATATGTCTAAGCTTTAAATACACCCCAAATAAGAAAAATAACAATAAGAAACAATAAATGAACTAAAAAAAAATGCTAGCTATGTTGTGTTAGTGAGGGTCCTCCCAACCTACTCTAGTTGCTGAAGCGCTCGCTGTTTTCTCGGCGATTGCCGAAAACAAGAAAGAAACTTGCTAAATGGGAGTGAGCAATCTACGGACAAAAGAAAGGTCGGTGGGGGGCCATGAGGAAAGCGGTGCCCTCCAGAATATGTACCAAGGGCTGCACGGGTCAAGAGATGAAATTAACTTCGATGGGAAAGGCCATTCTGGAGGTATTCTAACACCTAAAATAAATGGGGGACGTGACTCATTCACACAACTAACTAAGGTACGGTTCTTTTTGTCTTTGCTTTATCAGGACCTAAGGACGGTGTGTGCCATGCTCAGGCAGGAGACACATATTCAAATTTGTTTCAAATAAATACAACTAAGCTAGCGGTGTGAATCCACTTACTTTAAATACAGCGAGAGGCAACCTTCTTCTATCACATCTGATTTTGATTTTAAGCTGATGCTTAAAATGCGAAATCAGATCGTAATGAGAAGGCTGTGACACCCCCACACTCTATCTCTATGCGTAAAGCCCTCACTACTAGTTTAGCTATGCCTAAGATCGCTAGGTACACCATTTGTTCCTCCTTGGGCCACAAGGGATCCATGTTGTAGACCACTGACCCCAAATCCAGGTACGTCACCCGTTCAGAGACGATGCGAGCAGTTACCCCACTGACATACGTCCAGAATTCACGCAGCCAAGAGCAGTAAAAGCACGCATGTTCTACTGTTTCCACCTTGTCCTCCAGGCATGTGGGCAAAAGGGGTCGATAGTCCGACCAATTCTGAAGCGCATGCCATTGAGGCGTAGTGCATTACGAACCAATCGCCAGGTCAGAGAGTATTCACTATTATTTAGGTAACTCTGGCCCGGCGCCCAATTCCACAGAGAGCCATCCACTCCTCCGACAACTGCAGCCGCTTCCCTAGTGGGTCCGAAGCAGTCCCCACCACTAAATCCCGATATAGTGCTTTCCTAGACCAGGCGAGGTCACTAAATTCCGGTAACATTCGAAGCGCAGCTCGGCATTCGTTATAGAATTGCGGTTGAGCCCCGGCCTCCGGATGCATTCGGCCAAGTGATCAAGGATGAGGTCAGGAAAAGCGTCATCGACCGCAGGACCCTCACGCAGACTCCTCCATCAGAGTTCTACTTAGGAAACCAATCTCTCGGCATGTTTGGGGCTAGCTAAGTCGGGCACCCCTAAGCCCCCATTACGCAGTCTTTGAGTGCAGACCTGTCTACGGACCATATGCCCTCCCATGTCCCAAAGAAGTGAGAAAAGGGAGCGCGTTAATACCTTTAGCCTATCCACAGGTAGGGATAGTACAGCAAGTTGGTAAAGGATTAGCGGAAAGACGTAAGTGGAGCACGCCTCCGCCTTACCTTTAAGGGAAATACCCCTACGAAGCCAAATACTTTCAGACACTTCGACCTTAGACTGTACTTCCGACCAATTCTTATCCAATTCGAGACCTGGTCCAAACCAAACGCCAATAATCCGAACCGGCCCATCGGTCCAATTGAATCGGCCTGGAAGTAATTGCTCTTGACATATCAAAAGCCTTCGACAAGGTATGGCATAAGGGTCTACTTCAAAAGATTTCCAGCTACGGTATAACTGGAAATGTTTTCTCAATCATTGAATCATTTCTCTCCGATAAGCTCATAAGAGTAGTGGTCGATGGACAAAAATCAGAGGCCTTCAGTATTAATGCTGGAGTCCCTCAGGGGTCAATCCTGGGCCCAACTCTCTTCCTGATCTACATCAATGACCTCCATAAGCACATACCTAAATCATTCGTTGACATCTATGCTGATGACACGACCATCTACGGCAACACATCAAAGGCTGTAAATGACAAAGTTCTCTCTGATTCTCTCTCCTTTGATCTCGAGTGTGTGGTTCAGTGGGGAAGACGTGGCTGGTTATCTTTAATGCATCTAAAACCAAACTCCTATCCTTACATCATCAACGCTCTGATCCCCATCTGCCATCAATTGGGGTGGATGGCTCTCGTCTGAGAGAGGCCCCGTGTTTTGACAAGCTTCTGGGTTTGACCTTTACTCCTGATCTGAAATGGAACACGTACATCAAGTGTGTTGCCAAGGTCGCTGGAAATGTGGTGGGATCCTTCTACCGCTCCAGAAGATATATCACTACTGATGCAATTCCCCATCTATATAAAAGCTAATTACGTCCAAGGATAGAATACTGCTGCCATATCTGTCTCAGTCGTGAAGAATTTCTCCTCCACTCACAGAGAACAAAAAATTGAAGTGCAGCATCTGAAGAACAGATACTACACTTTGAGATCTCTGCTAGATCTACAGCAGATATCCTTACAGTTATATCGCATAGGATTAGCAAATCTCTCGACGGTGGCAATCTTTCTAGGGCAATTGCTCTTGACATATCTAAAGCCTTTGATAGGGTATGGCATAAAGGTTTACTTCATAAGATCGCTAGCTATGGTATAGCTGGAAAAGTCTTCTCAATTATAAAATCATTTCTTTCTGATAGGTTCATAAGAGTAGTAGTTGAGGGGCAAAAATCAGAAGCTCACAGTATAAATGCCGGTGTCCCCCAGGGATCCATCCTGGGCCCAACTCTTTTCCTGATCTACATTAATGATCTTCCAAATCATATCCTTACATCATTTGTAGACATTTATGCTGACGACACTACCATTTATCGTACCACATCTAAGACAATAAACGACCAAGTTCTCTCCAATTCTCTCTCCTCTTATCTTGAGCACGTAGTACAATGGGGAAAGGAGTGGCTGGTTACTTTTAATGCATCTAAAACCAAGCTTCTCTCTTTACATCATCAACATTCTAATCCACATTTGTCATCAATTGAAATGAATGGCTCTCGTCTTCAGGAGGCCTCAAGTTTTGACAAGCTTCTGGGCTTGATCATTACTCCTGATCTTAAATGGAACACGTATATCAAATCTGTTGCCAAGGCCGCTGGAAAAATGGTGGGATCTTTCTATCGATCCAGTAGATATCTCACTGCTGATGCTATTCTCTATCTATATAAGAGCCAGGTACGTCCAAGGATGGAATACTGTTGCCACATCTGGGCAGGAGCTGCTAGAAAGGACTTGTCCTACCTTGATAGAGTTCAAACTAGACTTCGTAGCCTCGTAGAAGATGTCCTTTTCTCCTCCTTGCAACCTCTATCTCACAGAAGAGATGTTGCGAGTTTGTCTCTGATGTATCGTTATTTTCGTGGAAAGTGTTCAACTGAGCTTCAATCTATGGTCCCCCCTCGCCAAACTTTCACAAGAAACACTCGTCTAGCTGTAAACACTATCAATAATTTCCCCCACTCTTTATCTGTGCCTAAACCTAAACGTAGATTTCATGAACAAATCTTCTTTCTTAGAACTGCACGCCTGTGGAATTGTCTTCCGGTTTCCTGCTTTCCGGCTGACTACAATATGGTTGTGTTCAAGTCTAAAGTAAATAAGTTCTTGATGAGCCGTTCCATATAAGTTATTAAATTTACCAAATTTTCATTACTAATGATTACTATATTGACCAATTTCTACTGTACACTCTTTAACCCTTATCCTTGAGTGGCCTCTGGGCCTTGATAATGCGGTGATGCCTTTGTAAAAAAAAAAAAAAAAAAAATAGATATTTATTTGCTCCTCCACTGAGCAAATTAGGCACAAGGCCGATTTGTAAAGTGAGGAGTGAAGGGGAAATGGGGACCAACTCCCCGGGGAGTAGGGGAGCTGGATAGTGACAATTGGTATGAAGGGTTGCTCCTACATTGACCAAGGTCTTATATGTGGGGTTGCCCCAATATATAGTTTTACTTGGTCTACCGGAACAGATACTACACTTTGATCTTAGAAAAAAGGCCAAAAAAAGGGTATTTATTTGCTCCCCCACCGAGCAAATTAGGCACAAGGCCGATTTTTAATGTGGAGATGGAGGGAAGGGGGAGGGAAAGGGGGTACAAGCTCCGGAGAGGTGGGAAACGGGAGCTGGATTAGAAACTGTTGGTATGAAGGGTTGCCCCTTCAGTGAACAAGTTTAGATATGTGGGGTTGGCCCCCACATATGGTCTTTACTAGTCATAGCTTTGCAGCATCTGTCGGAACAGATTGTCCCGAAGGCCAAGTCAACAATTGGTACATTCCAGGAGAATAAATAAAATGCCTAAAACAGTATTGGAAGAAGTTAAGCTGAAAAGCACGAAGTAATGACGGAGGGAGGGGGTGAATGAAACGTGAACAATATTTACTGACACAAAATGGTAATTAATAATCTCATTCAAAATGTGTTAAAAGCAATAATCTAATATATAAAATGGTATATGTCTGTCCGTCTGTCTGTCTGTCTGTCCATTCGTCTGCCTGTGTGTCTCCATATTTTCAAACTCTATCTGATCCGAAACTAAAAGTCGCAGAGCGCCTCTAGACACCTCAAATGATAGGATTCTTTTATGGAACGTTTTGTTATCTGGTTCAAATTATTTTATAGTCCACACTGATTAATTTTTTTATATCCTTATACATTTTGTACATTAATCTTAGTTTATTTATTAAGTTGGTAACGTTACCACGTTACCAGATTTGAATGCTTTCGGTTGGATTCTAGCAGATGGCACCAAAATACTTTTCTTTTACCTTTGAAATCACGACTCTATAATAATATATACGGTATCTGGACGAATTAAAATTGCATATTTATGCGTATTTTTCGTCCGGGCAAAGCCGAGCGCCTCTCCTCGCTATTTTAACAGAAAAATTAATATCGTGATCATTTTATGTTAAAGGTAAAGTTGAAAACTGGTAGATTATAACTGTTTTTATTATTTTATTTTTTATTTAAATAAAATGAAAACTATGAAAAGATATACTGCATAATCACGTGGACGCACCGGTTTTGCAACGTGGTGTGTGGTCAGTCCTTAAATGGATGACTTTCGGGATTACTGGTGCAGTACGAGATCTCAGCTCATCCCATCCGCATTTTTTTTAAAACAGTAATCACCACTTATCAAGGCCCGGAAGCCACTCAGGGATAAGGGTCATTGCAAGTGCATTACGTTAGTGTGGAGATTTAATGAAGTGTTTACTTAAGGGGGCGGTTCATTAAGAATTTGTTAACGTTGGACTTGAACACATCCAACTTGTAGTCCGGTGGGAAGCAGGCAGACGGAACAGAGTTCAACAGGCGTGCAGTTATTTGAAGAGCTCAGTCTTTCCTTTTTTTATGGCGTGGAACGGTTCAGGGTCGCCTGACTGAAACAGATGGCTATTTGTAGCGACCATATGTAACTATTTACCTTCGATTAAATAATAATAATAATAATAATCGCCATATATATTTTATAACTTACTAAAGCCTGAAGACTCCTAGAGTTGATGAAATGCGGAATATTCAGTGTAGCTTAATCGCCATATATATGTAATAACTTACTAACTAGCTCTCCCTACGTATTGAACACTTTTTAAGTAAATACTTAAAGTTTACGCATAATATATATATATATATATATATATATATATATATATATATAAGAATGTGTCTTAGGACACTTCTCAACTCGCACACGTCTAAGAAATGTTTGATATCTAGACTTGAAATTTGGTATATAGGATATTTAGACATATGAACACTTTTTAATCTGTTTTCATACGAAAAAAAGAGTTAAAGTGTCATATTTGTAAAAATTAGTACTAGCGGATTTTATCTGTTCGTCGCATGTTTGAAGAGATCTGAAAACCATTTAAAAGATCATGTCAAGCTGGTCTAATGGCTATCGTACTTGATTCACTGTCTTTAGGTTGTGGTTTCCAATTATTGTTTTACTTACAAGAACTGGACTGTTAAAAAAATGCTATAATACCCGAATTCACATGTCTCGGTTTCTCTCAGTTTTTTTGTTTAGCTTCTTTTTTTAAAAGGAATTTAACGCCAGCTACGTCTTCTAGTATACATATATAGAGAGAGCAAGTGAAAAAAGGAAGAAAGAAGACAAGAAAGAGAGAGCGTGCGGCATAATTCACACTGTTTTCTTAAATTATTTCTTTTGTCTTTGGTCTTCATTTTTCACCACTTGATATAAGAAGCAAAGCAACAAAACCAATACTACATCAAAGTAAAAATATAAATAAAAAACAATAAAAAAAACAATACAAATAAAAAAAAACAAATAAAAAAGCACTAGCGTACAATAATGAAAAATAGATGGATTCTAACTGAGAAAAATCAATTCTTCTCCCTTTGACAGGAACATTGTTCAGGGAATATGGGTATTGAAGGCATATTACAAAAAATCATAAGAGTATATATACATATATATGTACATATATATGCATATATATATATACATATATACATATATATGTATACATATGTATAAACATATATAATAGTATATGTATATATATATGCTCTCTGTTTGTATCTTTATATATTTGTTGTAGTTCTCTCTCTCTCTCTCTCTCTCTCTCTCTCTATATATATATATATATATATATATATATATATATGTGCAATTCCACGACTCATATATAGCAAACTCGTATTTTCTTCTAAATAAACAGAAAAAAAAGGATTTTTAATATGAATATCAATACACACACATACACACACAGACAAAACATTATAGGAGCATAGTTATATGCTCTGTAGTTATATTGAGCTTTTTAAATTAAGGGATTGGCATAAAGAAAATGCTGAAATATAACTGAATAAACATATGTCCCCATATATATATTTATGTCGTACAGGCGGTCAGGTTTCAATCCTGGCCTGAGGTAGTTGCTTGTCTAGCCGCACTGATGAGCTGTGAAATAGCGAAACAGTACTGTGTGTGGATGACTATGTATATATATATATATATATATATATATATATATATATATATAATATGTGTGTGTTTTTAAATCGCAGTTGCTTTTTTCTTTACATAATGGGTGCTTCCGTTCGGTCTCAAGAGACAATGGACAAAGCTAGATGTGCGTGTAATTGTGAGGCAAACGTTGCGCAGCCTCCAACCACACTTCCCCTGAATTGGCACTGCTTGGATCTTGTGGGAAGAAGAGGCCCATGTATGACTGAAAGCAATGCCAAGTACGTCCAAGGATGGAATACTGTTGCCATATCTTGGCAGGAGCTGCTAAAAACAGCCTATCCTGCCTTGACAGAGTACAAAATAGACTTCGTGGTTTAGTGGGGGATGCCCTTTTCTCTACCCTGCAACGCCTCTCCCACAGAAGAGACGTTACGAGCCTATCCTTGTTTTATCGTTACTTTCATGGCAGGTTCTCGTCTGAACTCCAATCCCTGGTCCCCCCTCGCCAATCTTTCACGAAAAACACCCGTGTAGCTGAATCCACTGTGAAAAATTTCCCCCACTCTATATCTGTGCCTAAATCAAAACGCGGATTCCATGAACAAAGCTTCTTTCTTAGAACTGCACGCCTGTGGAACTCTGTTCCGTCTGCCTGCTTCCCTCCAGACTACAACTTGGATGTGTTCAAGTCCAACGTTAACAAATTCCTAATGAACCGCCCCTTAAGTAAACACTTCATCAAATCTCCACACTAAGGTAATGTACTTGCAATAACCCTTATCCCTGAGTGGCTTCCGGGCCTTGATAAGTGGTGATCACTGTGTAATATATATATATATATATATATATATATATATATATATATATATATATATATATATATATAACGAGGTATACTTGGGGAAAGAGTGCTCGATACGTTGGTAGAGCTAAATAGGTTTTTATTAGTTTTTTTTTTAATCTTTTCTATCTCCTCTTTTTATCTTGTAAAACGTTTTTGCCTTTTCTTGTTGTTTTACCCGTTTTAATACACAACTTCTTGACATCTTCAATCTACTTTCTTTCCTGCTCTATTTTTATTTCTAATTTTAATTTATTTACATATACTATTTCTCTCACCTCCTCCCATCTCCTCCTTTTCATTTTCTCTCTCTCCTCTCCCCTCTCTATCCATTTCTCCAATTTTGGGTTTTTAATATCAATATGTAATCCAAATCTTGTTCTTACAATTTATTTAGGCTTAAATTGTCTGATGGAATAGGCTTGATAATTTGTTTATCCCGTCTAGAGAAACAATCCTGTAAGGATTTAAGCAAATATTCCGAGGATGAAATAATAATAAAACATATATATATATATATATATATATATATATATATATATATATATATATATATATATATATATATATATATACCTATATATATATATAGGTATTTCAGTTAATCACATAAATTAACATACAAAGATATAATTTTATGCGTAATTTTTCGTTATTTACTTCAAAAAGTGCTCGATATATACGTAGAGCTAGATAGTAAGTTATGAAAATGTATATGACAATTAAGTTACGTATTCTGTGTAGCTAAATTGCCATATATATTTTCATAATTTACTATATATATATATTTATATACATACATACTTACATACATAAATACATACATGCATACATACATATGGTATATTAAGGCAGCACGTTCTCCCTTCATGCAAATGTTATTAAAATGCACGGATTTTTTGTTTGATTATTTTTTTCGTACAGTCTCAAAATCATTCGCTTTTTTATATTTTTATCCAAGTTCTTGAAGTTGGATTCATATGGGTTTTTTTTTCTGTCGAGATTTAATTTACTCCTAACGATCACGGCGATATTCTCCCATTTATTACTGTACACTTATAAACTCTAATCCTCAAATGACCTCCGAGACTTGATAAGCTGTGACTCCTATGCAAATAAAATATAATTGTGAAAGGTAAAAAAAAAGAATCGTGCTTTTTAATATATATTTTTCCCTTTTTACTTGTGCGAATGGAAATTTAACCAACTTTCTTGGATTCCGAATTTTTGGATTTTACCGTCATTGGATATTTTACCCTTCACCAGACTATCCATTCACGTGAAATCACATTTTTCTTTTACCATATTCCCTCTGCTTCATTTTTTTTACCAAGTAAGATCTATGACTTACTTGTAGTTTCATTAAATACTTTTGCAAGCAAACCCCGATCCCGCATTTTGCTAAATCCAACCCTCTGATGAGAAAGAAAATATTTATTCGAAACTTCGCGGATTAAGGACTATCCACTTATTTAATGTTTCCTTTTTAAAATTAAATATATTTTTTACACTTTTTCAAAGTGTTTTTTTTAACATATAAACCGCGCACGAGATGCCTGGAATCAGCGCCTACCGCAAATTCAAGCACAATTAAACAACGTGTAGGTTTCTACAATGTAGCGGCATTAATAAGTAAACTTTTACTAAAAGAAGATAATTTAATTGTAGACACAGGTTAAACTTCTCACACCATAGAAACACCTTTTATAATAATGAATACATATAATCTTAATCAATAAATGAAATAACGAAAACACACTCATTTCATTTCTGTTACAAACCTATATTTGAATTTTAACAGACATATTCTTTCCAGAAAGAATAATAACTGCGTTCATATCTTTTAAAAACCTATTAACGACTATATGACGTTATTAAAAATCTCCCTCTCTTAAACAACGCATGCTTCCCTTCTTTTTTTATTTCCAACGTCTTTTTCTGTTTCTGAAATAGAAAAGCGTCACACTTTGCACATGAAACCTTTTCAAATATTTGTACTAGTGTTTTTGTTATCTTAATCTCATTCGTTCAGAGGAAGTCTCGAAATAAAGACGGAACGTTGATGAACATATAATTCGATTTGTTCCTTTTAATTTCTCTATTTTGTCGGAATCCTATTTCCATTATTCTCATATATATATATATATATATATATATATATATATATATATATATATATATATATATGAGTTGTCCTCAACTTTGTTTTCCTAAGTTTTCCAATTATTTCGTCCTATCCATTCATCAGTGTATTTTAAAGGAAACACACACCTTTTCTCATAGTCATTTAGGTTTGCAGCTGACCAAAGTTTCTGCTACCCACTTTCGATGGTTGCAGACTGAGACAAGCGATTAGAAGATTTACCTCGAACACCTGCGTTTATTTTGTGCAGACGTCATCATAGTTCGTATACAGTTAATGCCTCGAAATACCACGCAGTTTGAAGAGCCTCGCAAACTATATGGTCGCACATTTTTTGTATTCAACCGTTAACCAAATGTTAACTGGCATGTTTAAACGTTAATCATTTATGGCCTGGTTGAACTAAGTTGTACATTCATAAATAAATGATTATATCGAGATAAATAAAGTGGGAATTGATTCAAACACCTGGTCCTGGATATGACCTTAAACTATATCCAGTGGTGAGGCCCCAGCTTGCGGGCTTTAGGGAGTGTGGAGCCACCCTTTAATTGCCATTGCTCCCAGGTCCACTTTGACCCGGAGTGGTCATACCTATTAGGGTCCTAACTATGGGTTAAATAGAAACCGACTTTAATAAAAACAAATATACTCTATTAAAAAATTGTTCTTCAAAATCACTGGATTCGGCATTAAATAACCTGAAAAGGGTTGATGTACCGTAAAACAAAAACAAACAATCAAACACACCTGATACGTATTACGTTTGTATCTGGGTAAATGTAAGATATTTTCAGATTCCAACTATTGCTCACACTCAGTATGCCGCCATCTGTGTCAGAGAGTTTAGGATTTCGTTCTTTGTAATAAACACACATTTTTCCAACACTATGGACCATAATCAGGTTAAGTTTATGAAATGCAAAAGTTTTTAGATGTAGTTTGACTATTAAGCTTTATAATTTTTTCTAGTTTGAAGACAATCATGGTATTATTACCTTTTACACTAACTTAAATTAACAAGAAATATTTTTTAATCACATGCATCATAATTCAGCTCATAAAGGGTGAATGACCGAGAATGTTTTAGTGCTATTCAAACTTAATTTAAAAATGCAATTTCGCAAAACGTTCTTCAATAAATTAATATTTTAGGTGAGACAACTGCATCCAGGAATCATAGTCTCTGCTTAAGCAGTTATTTCACAAATCGGTATATCAGCTTATACTCGACATCATGTCTGAAGAGGTTTTTTTTTTTGGTCCTCCCCCCCCCGACAAAAGGAGGGTGGACATGTAAATTCACCCTTGTCCTTTCGCCCGGTCGCACTTTTCTCAATAACTATGCCTTAGAATTTTTTAAATTTTGCACAAACATTAAACATGAAATGAGTAAAATGTAACAAAACGAATTTTCCGGGAAAACTCCGGTTGACCCCCTATGGGTGCTTTTCGGATTAAAATGGCTAAAATTTACACTTTTGTGCTTATTAAAAAAATGATGCCTTGGATTTTTATAAAACTTTCTGAAAAGTTGTAACTAACTGATTTCTATATAATTTTGTTTGTCTATACTTGGGTGTGCAACAGGGGCTCATTTAGGGCTACTAAAAACACTCCATTTTTGGACTATTTTACCATATTTGTCCAAAATTTTCTGTGTATGTCTATTTAGCAGTTTTGCATGGTGCTGAGCTCACATTTAAATATGTAAAGGCCTTGGGGACTACTTAATCTAAATGGGAGGTGGGCAAATGATAGATTAGTCATTATTATTATCATTAGTGCATATGCTAAGGTCTAAAACTGCACCTGTTGTTCATTTTCACCAGGATTTGACGTCCCTTGGGAACTTTGGGGGCTTAATGTGTGGGTGGGGGTGAATGCTGAACTTAGTCATTTTCATGCCTCATTCATTGTGCATTCACATATGCTTCACTTGTTTGTTTGTTTTATTTTTATTGCTCACTTGTTATTTGAAACATTTTCTTAAAAGTTTCTGTTAAAAAGTTTGGAAAGTTCTAATTCGTACACTTACGCAGCATTATTATCCGTCAGTCACTAAAGTTAAGCAACGTAGATTCTAACCAATACCAGATGAGTGATAATTTTCGAATACTAGACGTTATAACTGCGAGGGCAGGGACATCCTCTTTTCACAAAAAATACAACTTCAAAACTAATCTTTTCAGCTGCGCTAAACATGATATACGAAGTGCCTTCAATAAGATTAAATGCTCTTTTTTTCCTTTTTTACACAGTGGTCACCAATTATTAAGACCCAGAAGCCACTCAGGGATAAGGGTTATTGCAAGTACAGTACGTTAGTGTTGAGATTTAATGAAGTGTTTACTTAAGAGGGCGGTTCATTAGGAATTTGTTAACGTTGGACTTGAAGACATCCGAGTTGTAGTCAGGTGGGAAGCAGGCAGACAGAACAGAGTTTAACAGGCGTGCAGTTCTAAGAAAGAAGCTTTGTTCATGGAATCCAAGTTTTGATTTAAGCACAGATAAGAGTGGGGGAAATATTTCACATTGGATTCAGCGAGACAGGTGTTTTTCGTTAAAGATTGGCGAGGGGGACCAGAGATTGGAGTTCAGACGAGCACCTGCCATGGAAATAACGATAAAACAAGGATAGGCTCGCAACGTCTCTTCTGTGGGAGAGAGGTTGCAGGGTAGAGAAAAGGGCATCCCCCACTAAGCCACGAAGTCTATTTTGTACTCTGTCAAGGCAGGATAGGCTGTTTTTAGCAGTTCCTGCCCAGATATTGCAGCAGTATTCCATCCTTGGACGTACTTGGCTTTGAAAATTCAGTATGTTTCTGCTCTACATCTTATGAAGTGGCTGACTAATTGCTTTGATTTTAGGTTCAGAAAAAATATCTCCAACAGGAATTGGAATACACTCTACTAAAGTCCGATTGTCACAGCTGGTGAATTTTAAAAATGCAATCTGGACGTGAGGACACTTTAGAAGAATAATATGCAATACATTTTTTTAACTTGGAAAATGCCACACAAACGTATAGAATTCTATAGACTGCTTTTGGGCCATCTTGCATGAATTGAACAGATTTTGAGTGGTATAGAACTTCCAGAATGTCATGGAGTTTGTAAGGGACAATAATAGGTATGGAAGGAGTTAGGAAGTCAGAACAGCAGATTTTATTGGACAAATAACGTATTTCATGAGTAAGGAATACCGTGTATCTACAGCGATAACAAACCAGACATACAAAGTTTATCTCCACAGATGAAAAATTTACTTTAATGATGACTAATGTTTGTGCAAAATTTTTTTAAAATCCAAGGCGTGGTTATTGAGAAAAGTACGAATAAATGAAAGGATGAACGATTTGGGTAAAATTTACCCATATAATGGCCCCTAGAGTGCTACCAGATTTATCCGGGAAAACCTCTTCTGACAAGAATTTACTTTCACCATGACTAATGTTTGTGCAAAATTTAAAAAAAAAATCCACGGGGTGAAAAGTATAACGAACCGAACGGACGAACGGACAAAGGGGCGTGAATTACTAGATCCAATCTCTCCTTTGTCGGGGGGACTAAAGAATAACTACACAGTTTGATGTTAGTGTGGGAATCGTGCATACAATTATTCGCAAGAAACTGAAGATGCGGAAGATTTGCACGAATGCACCAGTCCACAACTTCATCTTGTCACAGACTATTTGATCAAGATGGGCATCAAGACAGTTTCTCTCCCTATTGACCAGACTTTGATCCCTGCGACTTTTTGTTATTCCCTGAGCTCAAGGAAAACATAAGAGGCTGTCAATATGAGACATTTGAGGAAAGGAAAGAGACTGTGCCAAAGGTCATCGACACGCTCACACAATAGGATTTCCATAAGGCCTTTCAGAAGTTGTTGGACCGGTACAACAAGTTCATTGCAGCCGGATGACTTTACTTCGAAGAGGACTAGAGTTTCATGTGTGTACTATCAATAAAAGTGCCCCAACAAAAAAATTCGGAAAACTTATTTAAAGCACCTCGTCCATGCTTAGTAATCTTGCATGTCAGCAAACTTGTAAGACAAATACAATAGTATACTTTGTAAATAATTGTATGAACACAAGTATGTTACTAAAGTACACTTCATGATTCTTTGGCTATAACTACCTCAAATCGTTGCCCAGTAATATATTAGATGCCATTATATTAAGAGTCTTTAGATAAGTTCATTAATCCATAAATATGTATATCAGTTAAGCCAAGCTCTTTACAACCTGTTTTCATATTATACAGGATGTCCCAAAACAAGCTGATGGTTAAAAAAATCCATAACTTTCTTAAGTTTTTTTCTTTTTCTTTTATTTTTCAGATAATCTAGAGTAACCATTCCAAGATCATTCTGAATCGTTATCTTACCGAGAAGCGGATAATTACTGTCGAGTCGTATTTTCGGTTGAATGAGTCAATATCAGAAATTCAAAGAGAATTTCAACGAAACTTCAAACAAGAAACTCCCCTACTCCCAATGCAATAAAACCAGCCGGAATAAATGCGCTTAAAACAATATAGAGGAGGAAATGAGGGCCATAAGCCCTGAAACATTAAGTGATGTGCTGGACAATGCCCTGCAGAGAGCACAAGAGTGTGAAAATGAAAATGGTGGACATTTGAGTAACATCATTTTTCATAACTAAAATTAGACCTTGTGAAAAACATACCCTTGATTAAGTTGTGTAAATAAACTTAGAATGAGTAGACTATAATATCTTACTAAATCTCAAATAATCACAACGACGCTCATCTACATACATATGAAAATTTGTAAGCATAACTTAAATATTGAGAAAGTTAACCAACGTCATCTTCTTTTGGGACACTCTGTATATTTAAATTATAGTACTTGTTAGTTTGAATTTGTCCTTTTAGTTTTCTGTTGAAAGGGACTGAAATTCTGTTGCTCGCACAGAAACATTTTTATAATAACTGCAATTCGATTGACAAGAAAATAACCAAAGTATTAATAATGGCTGCGTTGCTCCCACGATATCTAGTTTTCCTTGCTCTTGAGTCGAGAGATCCTTCAATAATTTAACAACTAATGTTCTATTGCCAGAAGATGGAACATTGAATGATGACTGCTGAAAACGGAATCAGACTCTAATTAAGTTTGCTGAGAACATTACAAAAGATTTATTGAAATCTTGAATAACATTTGAATGATAAATATTTTAATAGCATCGGAACATTTTTTCCACTTAATAATGTGTTTTGTTATTGGATTCTGCATTTTATGTTTGAAGGTTATATATCTCTACAATTATATAAAGGCAACTTTTACTGTGTGCAAGTCCATTCCTTATTGACTCCGAAACGGTTAAACAGACTTTTTCTTAAAATTTACAGAACTTTAGTGCATAAGTCTGAGAGTGTTTTGTTTCAGAATACCCTCGATAATTACCGATAATTGATAATTATTTTAATTAATCTATCATCGGTAAAGTCATTTTCCATGTCCTCGCTAAGCAACAATGATAGTCCCTGCGTGGCGCTATATACCTAAAATAATTCGATTTTTTATGGAACATTCTTTTATGATTGTTTATCCGGTTGAAATCGTCCTACATTTTGTACATCTATCGTAGTAATTATTTTAATTAAATTTATTTTTTACGTGGAAGTCACCACTTATCAAGGCCCGGAGGACATTCGGGCATATGGGTTATTGCGTGTACAGTAATCAATGGTACAATATCGTAGTAATCGCTAGTAATGGAGATTTGATAAAGTGTCTTACTTAAGGGGGGTTCATCAGGAACTTGTTTATGTTAGACTTGAAGACATCCAAGTTGTAGTCAGGTGGGAAACAGGCAAACGGAAGAGAGTTCCACAAGCGTGCACTTCTAAGAAAGAAGCTTTGTTCATGGAATCTACGTTTTGATTTAGGCACAAATAAAGAGTGGAGAGATTACTGACAGTGGATTCAGCTAGACAGGTGTTTTTCGTGAAAGATTCGCGACGGGGAACGAGAGATTGGAGCTCAGACGAGCACTTCCCATGGAAAAATGATAAAACAACGACAAGCTCGCAACGTCTCTTCTGTGGGAGAGAGGTTGCAGGGAAGAGAAAGGTGCATCCTCCACTAGGTTACGAAGTCTATTTTGTACTCAAGGCAGGATAAGCTGTTTTAAGCAGCTTCTGCCCAGATGTGGTAGCAGTACTCTATTTTACATAAGTTCATATGCGTGTCACATTGGTAGAGTGGTAACGTTATCAACTTTGAATTCTTCAGATTTGCTTTCAGTATCAATTCAAGCTGATAGCACCAAAATATTTTTTTTTTACTTTTGAATCCAATAATCTATAATAATATATACGAAATCTGGACAAATTAAAATATTTTATTTAAGCATATTTTACTACCGAGCAAAGCTGGGCGCCATTTCCAGCTAGTACCTTATAAAGAAAATGTCTGACCTTTATTCTTTCTCAAGAACGTAGATAAAAGTATACATGATGTTGCATATCATATCTTGTGAAAACGATGTGTTACTGTCCGTGTAAGATTTGTAGGTCAAGCTTTTGATTAGTAATTCTATAATTTTTTCTTCAGTTTTCTTATGTAGTATCTCCCGGTTTAGCAGTTTATGTTGCTGTTCTTATTACTAGTGTAACAGAGCGCGTATGAACGCGTGTGAAAACATCAGCAGAAGCCGAAGGGTAGACGGCTAGTGAAAGGATTAGCAGCAGCAGCAGAAGCGTTTCTGTGTAAACATCTTTGTCCACGCCAATAACGAAATCTCCTCTCTGCAATATGATTCCATTTGTCAATGAGTTAATCAATTCATCCTATATAATATACTTTAAGGTTTCATATGAAATACGAACATAACTCATATCCAATCTCCTCTCTGAATGTCGACCTATCGCCGACAACATGGTTTTTTATCCTTAAAATTATTGCTACTCGGAATAAGCTAGACAAGAAGAAAATGCAAATTGATGGTCACGTGTTTTTTCGCTACACATGTAATTATCGCTAGACGTCGCATCCCTATTATGTTAGCTAGCATCGTCTCTACACTTCTGATGAGGAGCATTAGGCTTCGAAATACCATGCTATAAAGAGTTCTCACTTATCCTACACCTCAACTGATGTACACCCTTATAAATTAAATGAATAAATATATATATAATTTGTTGAGCTTTGCATTATTCCAATAAGTCTCCTCTTAAAGAATTGGTCTGATTTTCTTTCTTTTAACTCCCTCATTTTTGTATATATATATATATATATATATATATATATATATATATATATATATATATATATATATATAGTAAGTTATAAGATGTATATGGCGATTAAGCTACACTGAATATTCCGCGTTTCGTCCACTCTAGCATTCTTCTTAGCCTGAAGAATCCTAGAGTGGATGGAACGCGGAATACTCAGTGTAGCTTAATCGCCATATACATCTTATAACTTTCTAACTAGCTCTACATAAGTATTGAGCAATTTGAAGCAAATACTTAAAGTTTACGCATAATTCTATACTTTCGTATATTAATTTTATGTGAGTAAATTAAGTAGTTATATATATATATATATATATATATATGTGACATACATATATATATATATGACATACATATATGTACATATATATATGTGTGTGTGTGGGGGTGGGTGTGTATGGATTTAATACACGCTCGAGAAGAAATATTTACAGCACTGATTCTTGGTCTGATGGTGAGAGCTGCCAACTGCCAATGCGATGTATCGATCCACAGCTGGGGAAAGGTGTATGTCTAGCCACACTAATGAGTTATGATACAACGAAACAGTACTGTATGTACATGGCAAATGAGACCTCTCTTTGGGTTGAGGATTTAATAAAAAAAAATATGTTGCTCTGCCGCCAAAAAAGAAAATCCGAACTTGTCATTTTTTCAAAAACCGCAAATTTGAGCAAAATCGAATGTAACTCTTGAAACAACCTATACCTCATTTGATGAGTCTTTCATTCCTCTATAAGTTTATCTGTCCACGTCAATTTAAAAGATTAACTTGATATAATGAAAAGTGCAGACATTCTTTTTGTCGACACTATATATATATATATATATATATATATATATATATATATATATATATAGAGAGAGAGAGATATGATTGATTTCTGCACCTTTCCAGATGATCGTCGTCACATTGAGTTTTCCCAATCTTGTTGTCCATGCCATTTCAGATGACTCTGCACTCCCGCCGCAGATTTGCACATCTCGAAGCAGATGTGACATACAAATTGAGCAATTTCCATCGAGTTGACTTCCTCTGGAGGTTGAAGTGTATTCCTATGAATAACCACGTCCTCTCAAACACAGCATTAGACTTATACGCACATATGTGTGTGTGCGTGTGTGTGTATCTGTGATGCTAACTATTCATTTTCGAGTAGGGCTCTTTTAGCGTGAAACTGGTACATGTCTTGGTAATCCATTGGGGCACTATACTTAAATTCGTTTCACTCTTGTGTTTGATTTTACTTTACATGCAATTTTACTTTACATGCAATTTTACTATACAGGCAATTTTACTATAAATGCCATTTTACTATACATGCTATCGATGGCGATTTTATTTCCATTTTAGTAACAACAAAACGGCCTTTTTTTGTAGTTTTTATTCGGTCGACAGCCCTAAGTCAGCTTTCTCATTTTTAAAGTTTTTACTGCGTTGAAATAAATTTATAATGAATTTTGATAAATTATCGGTTGCCTTTCTTTCTTTTTGTAAATACATTTCTTTAACGTCTTTTTGGTTAATATCTTCCATCGTTAGATGATGACAGTCCTTTACTTATAATAAATATACGCGCAAAACCTGGAAGAACTTTTCTAAGCGAAGGAAAAATGCTAAATGTTGTAAGACGGCCTTTATTATATTGTGATATAAAAAGACTAGAAACGGTTACCTGGGTTAATAAAAGAAAAGAAAATCTTAACGCTTCAAATACAAAAAAAAAAAGCATAAAATGTATTTTTAATGCTTGTCAACGTGTAAGAAATGTGCAGCGTTGTCCATTCGCACGGAATTGAATGCTGGGAATTTTTTATCGGATTTTGTTGCTTTGAATTTTCTGTAGTGTCCTTTTCCGAATAGATGTTTCGCCGCCATATTTTTCACACAGAAATGATTTTATGCGTATGGATTTTTAAACAGAACTGCTGGTAGTGCGTGGGCTTATTTTTCTCACACACTTTCACCCCTTAGGCATATTTTGACGTAAAAAGCTACTACGTGGAACTATGTCGAGGAAAGATTAACAAGATGTTCGTTTACCTTACATTTAAATTTCTGCATATTAGTAGATACAGGGCAACAGCTAGCAGGAAGCGAATTGCAAAGTTTATCTTTTCGAAGGAAGAAAATATTAGAGCAGACATTTTCTGGCATTTAGGTACCTCAACAGTGAAGGAGTGTAATTTTATTGCTAAGCGGGTGATGTACGTCGAGGGGACACAAGGGCAATTGTAAAATTAGCAAAGGAATGTAATATTGCGGCGATGGGACAGAAGTTGGAGCTAATTTTACAAAGTGGGATATATTAGATTAATGATATTTTTTAAACCCTATGCAAGAAATATCAAAAGAAGTATCAAGAATATTCCATGCATGGGTGAATCGTAGCTTCGTAGAAGTACAGAATACTCTCAGGTATTTATTTATTTCTTCTAGCACGATAGAGGGAACCCACCTTATTTCAGTATCATTTGCAATATCATTAATGCATTCGTTCCAATTCATATTGTCTGTGATATTAGACCAATGAGTTTGGAGGAATAATTCTCAGGTAGGGTGTTATTTGTATTGGATATCGGTGGTTGTTGAGGCATCTTGTAATTGTTATAAGAAAAGAGCAACTTAATCTTACAAGCATTACATGTTTATCCATTTACGGCCGGATATTCCACTACGGTTGGAGGTCGTTTTCTAAGGATTTTATCATTGGTAGATTTGTGTACATCCGTTCCTCCATCGTGCATTTTCAGGGAGGTCGGTAATGTATACCAGCAATAATGATGGTTCAAACTATCCTTTTTTTTTAGATTTCCCTTTAGTTTGCTTATGCTATCAGGGATCTTGTCTATCACACAAATTTATACTTATTAAAGGTCACTATTAAAAGTCATTCTATACCTTCAACGAACCTGCAACACAACCTGTCGAGCTGCTCTACAAAACGAACTGGCTGAATGTCTTACCTTACCAACTCCTGCAGCTGATCCCATAACAACAGCTTTCTTAACTGAAAAATGGGAAAGCATCTGTGAAGTCCTCCTCAATACTGCCAAGGACATTTTGGGATTCTCAAGGAGAAAACATAGAGACTGGTTTGACGAGCAGTCTGATGGAATTCATCAACTAATTGAAGAAAAAAATCGGCAACAGCAAGCAGTGACTGCAAATCCAACTCCAGCATCACGTGCCAAGCTAGCCGAGCTTCGGTCAAAAGTCCAACAGGAAACCCGAAGAATGCAAAATGAATGGTGGACCAATCTTGCAACTGAGATCCAAGGTTTAGCTGATATGGGGGACCAACATCAATTTTATAATGCCCTTAAGACAGCCTATGGTTCAAAGAACAACAGCCTCTGCCCAGTCCGTAGTGCTGATGGCTCCATACTCTATACTGAGAAGACTGCCATACTCAATCGGTGGGCTGAACACTACCAAGACTTACTGAATAGGCAGAACCATATCGACCCTACTTTTCTTGACCATCTTCCTGACCGTCCTGTAATTTCAGAACTGGATGTAATACCAACTATCCATTAAGTGAGCCGTGCAGTTAACAACCTCAAGAATAATAAAGCCACTGGCCTTGATGGCATACCAGCTGAGCTTCTTAAGCATGGCGGAGATGTTATTACCACTTGTCTCCTTAACATCATCCAAGATGTCTGGGAGTCAGGCTGCTGCCCACAACAATGGAAGGATGCAGATATCATCAGCATATATAAAAAGAAAGGTGAGAGAAATATTTGTGGCAATAGTCGAGGCATTTCCCTCCTGTCAACCTCAGGGAAAGTTGTCACTAGAATTTTACTGTCTCGTATCATCCAACACATTGTCAATCAAGTCTTACCTGAATCGCAGTGTGGCTTCAGACAGGAGCGCAGCACGATCAACATGGGCTTTATGGCAAGACAGCGCCAGGAGAAAAGCGTCGAGCAACACCAAAATCTATATATGGTTTTTGTAGATCTCGCCAAGGCCTTTGACACTGTGAACCGTCCTTTGCTCTGGGAAGTACTCGTCAAATTTGGCTGCCCACCAATATTCCTGGGTGTCCTGAAGGCTTTCCATAATGGATCTATGGCTCGCGTCTCCAGTTCAGGACTAAAATCTGAGCCCTTCCTGGTAGAATCGGGTGTGAAGCAGGGATGCGTCATTGCGCCCATCTTGTTTAATCTTTTTCTTGCTGCGGTTTCCAATGTTGCCAAACAGCAAATCCATCCTGCTGATGGGATCCGCCTCTCATACCGGCTGAATGGCAACCTCTTCAACCTGCGTCGCCTCCATGCCAGATCATGTGTGACAGAAGAAGCACTCCATGAATTGCAATACGCTGACGACACAGCTCTGGTGAGCTCATCTGAAGAGGGTCATCAGCGCACCATCAACACTATCTCCAACATTTACTCCCGAGCTGGTCTAGCCATCAACATCAACAAAACAGAGGCACTTAACATATGTGAACATCGTCAGGAACCCCCAATATTCACAATCAACCAACAGCCACTGAAAAACACTCAAGACTTATCTTGGCTCAGTGCTCACTGACTCCTGTGACCTAACAAGTGAGGTCCTACGGCGCATTGGTCTGGCTGCTGCAGCCTTTGGCAGACTCTCACACAGAGTTTTTATGAACCGTAACCTCACCACCACCACCAAGGTTTCTGTCTACAGAGCAATCTGTCTCTCCATCCTCTTGTATGGCAGCGAGTCATGGGTGCCTTATAGACGCCACCTGAAAAAGCTAGAAGCATTTCATACCAACTGCTTACAGCGTATACTAGGTTTAAATTGGTGGCACAGGGTGCCACACAATGAGATACACAGGCGCACTCAAATGGACCCACTTGAAATAATTCTAACTCATAGACAACTTAGGTGGCTTGGTCACACCATCCGGATGCCAGCAGAAAGGCTCCTACGCAAGGTCCTCTACGGAGAACTTGCAGAGGGCAGAGGCCACCCTGGGGGTCCACGTAAACGTTTCAAGGACCAACTAAAAACATCATTGAAAAAATGTGGCATAGAATCCAACGCCATCGAACATGCTGCTGCTGATCGGAGAGAATGGCGGAACATCTGCCAAGAGGGCTTGGAAACTTTCACCTCCACCTATAACGACCGAGCAGAGCGAAGAAGACACCAAAGGCACGCGGCGCAGCGGGCAGACGGTATCTTCCCCTGTGCTGCCTGCGGCCGTGTATGCAATTCACGAATTGGACTCCACAGTCACCAGCGAGTCCATCAGGCGTAATCTATCTGGGACTTTTAGGCATGGTGCAACGTCATCGTCGTCAGCGACGGACTACTGAAGAGAAGAGAGAACACAACCTGTCAAGTTCCCGGTTCGTAGCGGAACGTGTCCTCTTTTCTACTTCTACAAGATCAGGCCGTCTCAAAATAGTGGCTTCCAAAAATAAATTGCACCTAACATTGGCGTTATTATTTTTTCATTTTACTTTGAAACGCAATCATATTGTGATGTAACCGGGTTTAACACTTAATTCGCCACAAAGAAAGTTATTAGAAAAATATAAAACATTTTATTTCTCGATCTGTGTTGTGCACTTCATTCGTGGACAGGAAGGGGAGGGCGGATTTCAGTGAGACACTGCAGTCGTGACTTGTGATGTCTTGTTGCTTGTTGAATCGCTTTTGTCTTGTTTCACATGTTTATATTGACCTGTTTTCTTGCAGGTGTTTAAACCCGGCAGCTGTGAGGTCAACTACTTGACCTATTCACCTTCGGCTACGTCACATTTCACTAGCCGTTTGGTTTACTCTGATGACCGCCTGCCGACCGCCTTCCTCTGTGTATGTGCACACAATCTCAACATGCGACAATATTCTGCTAAGTCAAAACACAAGTAAAAATTTCCTTTACACACTAACGAAACCAAACATGAATAAATAATTAAAAATATAAAGAATTGAAACACAATTTTTAAAGAAAATTACTGGTGTAACAAAGTGCATGTGGGGCATGGCAAAAATCAGCAGCAGCGAAGAACGGCTGACTAGATAGGACGTTAGCAGCAACAACACAAAAAAATCCGCATATGCAAAATAGGAAGTGTGCGCGAGAATGAAAAGGAAACAAAAGAAGAAAATATGCACCACGTGATCGGTAAAGGTAAAAGTAAAGTGCGTGTCGAATAAAATGTATGTGTAACGTCAAGGACGAGAATGGACCGCCTGTAGCTGGCATGCGGTCGGAGAAAGGAGAAACGACTACGTTTGATTGACAGGTGGCAGTGGGAAACTTGTTGAGTGGTGTCGAACCGGAATAGCAACGGTAATAAAAACTTTTGTTAAAAAAGAAAAAAATGGCGACTCGGACTTGTATTTATTTTTTTATAGTTTTAATGGTAAGAATTACCAAAGTAAAGTGTAACGCCATGTAACGTTACACTGGAATCAGTATTAAATAACTTGAATAGTGTCGACATGCCGCAATACAAAACTATTAAACATTTGATTTCTTTAATTTTTTCTTATTTTTTTCTTTTTACCCTTCTCCTCCTTGCCTGCCGATTTGTTCTTTTTCTCTTCTTTCTTCTCTTTTTTATCGTCATCATTTGTTTCTTCTGTTTTATATCTTAATATTCTTCGCCTTTTTTTCTTCATTTTTTACCCCTTCTTCCTTAACCTTTTCAACTTTATCTTCTTTTCTTTCGTCATCTTCATCCATTTGCTTTAATTTTTTCTTCTTATCAGCTTCTTCATCTCCATCACCAGTTTTTATTTATTTCCTCTTTTTCTTATTACGTTTGTTTGACGTTTTTATAAGCGAAGAGACAGAAACGAGGATCGAATCCAACTTGCGTACAAATCGGATAAAATTTTTTTTTATTTTTATTTTATCTCGTTTTTATTTGAATAAGTGA
>NC_136499.1:132047416-132154916 GCF_053919585.1 Euprymna scolopes | reverse complement strand
T
Source organism: Euprymna scolopes (assembly GCF_053919585.1). Classification (NCBI taxonomy): domain Eukaryota; kingdom Metazoa; phylum Mollusca; class Cephalopoda; order Sepiida; family Sepiolidae; genus Euprymna; species Euprymna scolopes. The sequence goes on along the minus strand of NC_136499.1, from coordinate 132,154,915 downwards.
ACTATTCCAAAAGTGTTTGTCTCAACCAAACTTTTTATTTAAAAAAATAAAAAAGTAAGCGTCTTTAATATATGTCGGTGGACTGTTTACATTTTGACTATCCGTCGCTGAGTTTATTAGTAAAAAAATGTGGGAATTTGTTTATATCATCGTCAGTTACTATTCAAAAAGTGTTTGTCTCAACCAAACTTTTTATTTAAAAAAATAAAAAAGTAAGCGTCTTTAATATATGTCGGTGGACTGTGTTTACATTTTGACTATCCGTCGCTGAGTTTATTTGTGAAAAAATGTGGGAATTTGTTTATGTCATCGTCAGTTACTATTCCAAAAGTGTTTGTCTCAACCAAACTTTTTATTTAAAAAAATAAAAAAGTAAGCGTCTTTAATATATGTCGGTGAACTGTTTACATTTTGACTATCCGTCGCTGAGTTTATTTGTGAAAAAATGTGTGAATTTGTTTATGTCATCGTCAGTTACTATTCCAAAAGTGTTTGTCTCAACCAAACTTTTTATTTAAAAAAATAAAAAAGTAAGCGTCTTTAATATATGTCGGTGGACTGTTTACATTTTGACTATCCGTCGCTGAGTTTATTAGTAAAAAAATGTGGGAATTTGTTTATATCATCGTCAGTTACTATTCAAAAAGTGTTTGTCTCAACCAAACTTTTTATTTAAAAAAATAAAAAAGTAAGCGTCTTTAATATATGTCGGTGGACTGTGTTTACATTTTGACTATCCGTCGCTGAGTTTATTTGTGAAAAAATGTGGGAATTTGTTTATGTCATCGTCAGTTACTATTCCAAAAGTGTTTGTCTCAACCAAACTTTTTATTTAAAATAAAAAAAGTAAGCGTCTTTAATATATGTCGGTGGACTGTTCACATTTTTACTATCCATTGCTGAGTTTATTTGTGAAAAAATGTGGGAATTTGTTTATATCATCGTCAGTTACTATTCCAAAAGTGTTTGTCTCAACCAAACTTTTTATTTAAAAAAAAAAAAAAGTAAGCGTCTTTAATATATGTCGGTGGACTGTTCACATTTTGACTATCCATCGCTGAGTTTATTTGTGAAAAAATGTGGGAATTTGTTTATATCATCGTCAGTTACTATTCCAAAAGTGTTTGTCTCAACCAAACTTTTTATTTAAAATAAAAAAAGTAAGCGTCTTTAATATATGTCGGTGGACTGTTCACATTTTTACTATCCATCGCTGAGTTTATTTGTGAAAAAATGTGGGAATTTGTTTATGTCATCGTCAGTTACTATTCCAAAAGTGTTTGTCTCAACCAAACTTTTTATTTAAAATAAAAAAAGTAAGCGTCTTTAATATATGTCGGTGGACTGTTTACATTTTTACTATCCATCGCTGAGTTTATTTGTGAAAAAATGTGTGAATTTGTTTATATCATCGTCAGTTACTATTCCAAAAGTGTTTGTCTCAACCAAACTTTTTATTTTAAAAAAAGCGGGAGACCAGTACCCGCATTAAGCTGGTCTGCAGTTTGACTTGTTGCTGGCTATCTTGCTCTTGCTTGTTGCTGGATGTCAACATTTTGAACCGAGAGAGAGATTTAGCTGTCGTACAAAGCTAAAACTCTTTAACATCATCTTTGTATAGATACTCCCTCAGATATTTGTCTATTATAAAAAAAAAGAAAAAATGTCCTGTGGCGATAAAAAAGCTGTGACGTGTGTACGCCTGTAATGCTGGATGCATGTAACAATTATTCTGCCATCATTATATGTATCTATGTATGTATATGTGTATGTATATTTATATATGTATGTGTGTGTATATTTATATATGTACATGTGAGTTTATATGTATTTATATCTATGTGTGTATGTATGTATATGTGTCTATGTGTATATATGTTTGTGTGTGTACATATATACATTTATAAATGTGTGTATGCATGTATGTGTGTATATGCATGTATGTGTATGTATGCAAGTGTGTACGTATATGTATTTGTATGTGTGCATGTGCGTGTGTATGTGTATTAATGCATATATATGGATGTGTATGTATATGTAGGTAAGTGCATGTATATATATATGTGCATATGTGTACGTATATGTATGTGTAAGTATATGTGTGTATGTATTTGTATATGTGGATGTATATGTATGTATATGTGTGTGTATGAATGTGGGTATGTATATGTATGTTTGTGTATTATGCATTGTGTATATATATATGGGTATATGTGAGCGTATGCTTATAGACATGTATGTATGTATGCATGTATACATTTATATGTATGTATAACAATGACCGTCTTGTTTATGTTTGCGTATGTGTGTATGTATATGTATGTGTGCGTATTGTGTATTGTTTATGTACGCATGTATATGTGTGTGTGCGTGTATATATATATATGTTTGTATAACAATAACCGTCTTTAGTGTCATGTCTGCTTGAGCATGTGAATTCGCTGGCAGGACTATATGTCATTTTTCGGGCTCATGAACTATCAGTGTCTGAGGGAGTGGCACTCGTCTGACAACACGTTGCAATCATCATATATATATATATATATATATATATATATATATATATATATATATATATATATATATATCGCCGTATGAAGAGTAGCTATTTTGAAATACTTTTAAATGATATATTATTTGAATGTGTCTTAATAAGTACGGAACAAGTGTAACGCATAAAGAAATACACCATATGATGTCCCAATTTTATTTGGTTGTCTTCATTTTGCTAATATATATATATATATATATATATATATATATATATATATATATATATATATTGAATCTATATAAGTAAAACGGTTTGTGTGAGTGTTTGTCTGTTTGTCTACACTTCTCCACTAAATAACTTTGTCAATTTTATGTCTACAGACTCAGGATTTGACATAAGTGGTATTGAAATGTGCTTGTTAAAAGATTGAAGTTCAACGATTTGACCTTGGAAAACTCTACCCAACTCCTCCGTCAATCTTGAGTCTAAAGACTTGGGATTTTTGATAAAGATTTCTGACACATGGATTTAACTTTATAATATTATTTTAGCCCAAAACAATAAATGTTAAGGGATCATAATTGGGGTCAAGGTTTTAAAAAATGGCCTCTGCGATCTCTACCAAATTACTCAGCTAATTTCTTATCTAAACATTTGAAATTTTACATAAAGTTTCTTCAGACATAGGGCAAGCTTTTTAATCATTTTTTTTGCTGAAGATTTGGCTGGCAAGAGGTCAAAGATTGCAGAGTTGACCTTTGCAGACTCTACCAAACTCCTCCGATAATTTTGTGTCTAAAAACTTGAAATATTAAATGTACGTTACTTTGACATGGGTCAAACATTTTAATTTACTTTAAGCCCCAAACAATAAATGTTAAGGGGTCCAAATTGGGGTCAAACTTTTTAAAAAATTGACTTCAGCGGTCTCTACCAACTTTTCTCCATGGTAGTTAAGGTACCTATTTACTATGCCTCCCCACGGGAGAGAGTTAGACACCAGGGTCGTTTTTTAACGTGGAGAAAAGGTACAAAAATAAAAATTGTCTCAGTCGTGAAGGATTTCTTCTCCACCGAAAGAGAACAAGAAAATGAAGTGCAGCATCTGAAGAACAGATGGTATTTATTTGCTCCACCACCGAGCAAATTAGGCACAAGGCCAATTTTTAATGTGAGGAGTGAAGGAAGGGGGAAGGGAAAAAGGGGACCAGCTCCCGAGAGGTGGGAAATGGGAGCTGGTTAAAGGTCAGGCATGTGGAGTTGCCCCCACATCTGGTCTTTGCTAGTCATAGCTAGTCATAGCTTGCAGTATCTGTCGGAACAGATGGTATTTATTTGCTCCCCCACCGAGCAAATTAGGCACAAGGCCAATTTTTAATGTGAGGAGTGAAGGGAGGGGGAAGGGAAAAGGGGACCAGCTCCCGAGAGGTGGGAAATGGGAGCTGGTTACAGGTCAGGCATGTGGGGTTGCCCCCACATCTGGTCTTTGCTAGTCATAGCTTGCAGTATCTGCCGGAACAGATGGTATTTATTTGCTCCCCCACCGAGCAAATTAGGCACAAGGCCAATTTTTCATGTGAGGAGTGAAAGGAGGGGGAAGGGAAAAAAGGGCCCAGCTTCCGAGAGGTGGGAAATGGGAGCTGGTTAAAGGTCATGCATGTGGGGTTGCCCCCCCATCTGGTCTTTGCTAGTCATAGCAAGTCATAGCTAGTCATAGCTTGCAGCATCTGCCGGAACAGATGGTATTTATTTGCTCCCCCGCCGAGCAAATTAGGCACAAGGCCGATTTTTAATGTGAGGAGTGAAGGGAGGGGGAAGGGAAAAAGGGGACCAGCTCCCGAGAGGTGGGAAATGGGAGCTGGTTAATGGTCAGGCATGTGGGGTTGCCCCCACATCTGGTCTTTGCTAGTCATAGCCTGCAGCATCTGCCGGAACAGATACTACACTTTGATCCCGGCCCGAAGGCCAAGAACGTATCTGCCGGAACAGAGGCTACACTTTTATCTTGGCCAAAAGACCAAGCAACAAGATTATATATATATATATATATATATATATATATATATATATATATATATACACCAATATTCCAATCAAAAAATGCCTTAATCTACTCCACAAACACTTAATCAAAACTAAAGCCGACCTACCTTTTTCCTCAGATACACTAATACAAATCATAAAACTCATCACTGATAGAACCTACTTTCAATTTAATAATTCTTACCACAGACAGAAATTTGGACTCCCTATGGGTAACCCCCTTAGTGGTGTACTAGCCTGCTTATTCTTAGAATTCTTAGAAACCAACTCTTTTAAACACAGACTTCCTAAAAACTCCACATATTTTAGATATATAGATGACATTCTTATTTTTCTCCCTAAAAACACACAAATAGAACAAATTAGAAATAAATTAAATTCAGTGAAACCATCTATAAAATTTACACATGAATCCGAACAAGACCACTCCCTAGCTTTTCTAGACATACTCCTCATCAGATCAGAAACCGATCTGAGTTTCAAAGTACATAGAAAGACCACACACAAAAACGACTATATTCATTACTACTCGCACCACATATATATATATATATATATATATATATATATATATATATATATATATATATATATATATATATATATATACAGATAGGCATTACCGGACACATTCACAAATTTTATTATATACATATGCACATAAATTATGCACAGTACATAGGGCAAAGCCAGGGGAAACTGCTAGTATATATATAAATTCAGGTTTGAGATGTTCAAACGTAGGGACTAATGAATACAACGAGGTTGTTAGATAGTGCTCGATAACAAGAGAAAAATATTTTTTTATTATTTATTCGAGGGTAAACAGCTACATTTAATCGCTACAAACAGCCACCTGTTTCAGTCAATGAGACTTCGTCAGGCAACTAATTATTTGCAACTTAAATCAAGCTATGATTATTCTACAAGAAAATAATCGTCAACCTATTTACATATTTTATCACAACCAGCTACCTACTGATGAAATATAATCCAAAAAAAATCAAGTTTATTACTTATTAAAAAAAAAATCTTGTAATTCAAAACAACATTCGCAGACAAATAACTTGCTAGAAAAAGCAATGTAGTTTACCAATTTAATTTCCTATTAGAAGAATGTATCTCTAATACTACTAACTACATAGGCCATACTAGAAACACATTTTTACGAAGACTTACTCCCCACCTCTCCGATTTAAATTCATTATCGCAACATTTAAAAAAACGTGCCATCATTCCAAATTGCGAAGAATTATAGTCGAAAATACTACAATCTTACAAAGCGATAATAATATAGATCGAAAATATTTTAAGCATTGCATATAAAAACAAAGAAGCCTCAGCTAAATAATGTACCTATTTACTATGCCTCCCCGCGGGAGTGAGTTAGACACCAGGGTCGTTTTTTAACGTGAAGAAAAGGTACAAAAATAAAAATTGTCTCAGTCGTGAAGGATTTCTCCTCCACCGAAAGAGAACAAGAAATAGAAGTGCAGCATCTGAAAAACAGATACTACACTTTGATCTTGTCCCGAATGTAAATCAGGAATGTAATCGAAATATTTTAAAATGCTAAGTGTCGTAAATTTTAAATACGTACATAAAATGATTAGGAAAAAACAAAGCAATTTGATTTTATGTGAATATCGATGCGAACATCTTCCCACTGTTAAAACTTGTCCGCCCAACTAATTCATTATTAGCCATAACGTAATTATGACAATACACACACACACACACACACACATATATATATATATATATATATATATATATATATATATAATACCTAACGTAATTTTTATAACACAATTCTAAGAAATAATATTACTGAGGATGATGGAAGTGTTCCAATCGAAAGCGCTCTCTAAAAAGCATACGGGTCCGACCTAACTAATATTGAAAATCACACAAAAAGAATTATTCGGAGATCGGAAAAAAAGAAAAAAAAAAGGAGATAATGAAACAAAAAAATTCTGTCATTTTCTATAACATTTGTCTCAATATTTTTTTTTTTTTATTACATTTTCACCCCAAACAAGGCAAATTGCCACTTTGGTGTAGGGGGCTACTATCAGGGGCAACAACTACTGGGGTACTATGTAGGGATTTGGGCAGCAAGGTGTCGGTTCACGTTACACTTGAACTTCTGCACGTCAGTACTGTTGGGGAAGCAGGGACCTGGAATGGAATTCCAGAGTCTTGCGGTTCTGGGGAAGAAACTATTGGAGTAAAAAGATCTTTTACATCTAGGGACCTCTACAGTGTGGGGGTGGGATCTAGTAGCCTGTCGGGTTTGTCGAGGGTGCTCGCGTCGTGGGGGCACAAGTGATTGCAGTTCATCAGAGCATTCACCACTAAAATACTTGTAGAACAGGCAGAGGGATGCAACATTTCGTCGATGGGGCAGAGGCTGAAGCTTAGATGCCAGTTCAGGGCCTATCAGATTTGCGACTCTCTTTTGAACCTTGTCAAGGAGCGAGAGACTAGTAGCAGATGCACCAGCCCAGATGTGGCAGCAATACTCCATACATGGGCGAATGGTGGCCTTATAGAGGTACAGGATACTTTCGGGTGTTAGTAGTTTTCTAGCACGGTAGAGAGAGCCTACCTTTCTTGCAGCGGCCTGGCAATGCCTTCAATGTAATTGTTCCAACTCATGTTTCCTGTGAACGTTAGGCCAAGGAGTTTGAAAGATGGACTCTCAGATAAAGGGTCGTTGGCCATTGCTATTGGTGGTAGAGAGGGTTTCTTGTAATTATTGAATGAAACTAGTTTAGTCTTGGCAGCATTGAACGCGACCAACCACTTTTGTCCCCATTCCACTACAGATTGGAGGTCTTCCTCTAGTGTTTCTGCCATTTCTTTAGAAATGTGTTCATTCGTCTTCCTGTCGTGTCTGCCATAGAGTGTAGTGTCATCGGCATATATACCCATCTCAGAGGCAATGTTGTCGGGGAGATCATTTATGAATATCAGGAACAATAGAGGTCCAAGGATAGAACCCTGGGGCACTCCCGCATTTATATCATATTGTTTAGATGTGCGACCGTCGAGGACTACCTGGATTTTTCTAGTATATATATATATATATATATATATATATATATATATATATATATATATATATACTAGCAAAAGTACCCGTCATTGACTGGGTTCAAAAACAGCCTACAGAAAATGGACTCTGATTTATGAAAGTATGATAGGTTATGAAAAGGAAGGGTTGTAAACAGATAGCTTCGAATTTTGGGGTATCAAAACCAGACCAAAATATGATGAAAGTAAAAATAAAATAGATAAACCCCATAATTTATTATACCATACCTGTTCACACTTAAACACGTATCACAATATTCTGTGGATTTATATAAAAAAAAAAAAACTAGTTAAACTTTGTTACATATTTCCATTCAATGGAGGTCATGCGCGAACGAGCATCCCATAATTTTATTATACCATTTTTCTTCAAACTGAAACATAATTATCAAAGTATACGTACACAGATATATATGAAAAGTCTTTATTAAAGTGTGTGCCTATTTCCATGCTATGGAGGACAGGCGCGAACGCAGACCCCACAATTTTATTATACGATCCCTATTTAAGTTTAAACATACTTATCAAAGTATAATTATGTGCATCTATATCAAAAACCCTTGTAAACGTTTTTTTTTATTTTAAAATGTTTTCTTTCAATACTTTGTAGACCAGGCGCGAAGGCAGACCCCACAATTTTAATGATCCACAGTCCTGCCAGATCAAACATACCCATTCCTGTGTCTCGATACATCTTATATGGGATCAGTTTTCTATAATAATTAACCACATAAGAGCTTATTCGTGACCACACACGCACACACACACAGACGTTCAGCTTTATATTATAGAAGATATGTATGTGTGTGTGTGTGTGTGTGTGTGTGTGTGTGTGTGTGTGTGTGTGTGTGTGTGTAGAGGGTGAGGAAGAGAGGCTGAAAAAACAGACAGAGAGATAGCGATAAATACATAAATGTAGCAAAGTAGCTAAATCTATGAAAGGAAGTCACATGTCGGTTCAAACCGAGACCATAACTTCTGCCTTTCTACACTCCCTGGTTTCCTTGTTGAGCCCCCAAGAAACGTTCAACGTCTATTGATAAAAAGAAAAGGCATGCTAATATTCAGTCAAAGTGAAGGCGTCAATCCAGGAATTCTATCGAAAGGCAAAATTCATAATTTTGTTTTCATTTTGATCAGCATTTCTCACGGGGGAAATTTGCCAACAAGGAATAAAAGGAAGAAATAATTTGATTCCGTCGGAAATAGTTTTTACACCCTTTTTTTATCGTGGAACAAGAAAGACGTTCTTTTTTGTGTCAATATACAAATGCGATTTTATGCAGGCTTTTGTTGAATCACTCAATAAAAAAAGAATCACGAAAACTATGATTTTATGTTTGACTTTTTTCCTTCTGAGAAAAAAAAACGGCAGCTTTTATTCGTCGATAAAACGTAGAGAACATATTCAGAATTCGAAAGAAAGAATAGCACCAGTTTTTTTGAATGTCATTTATTTGTGATCGATTTACGACGATAAACGGTTTTCGTAAGATGCGGCTGTTGCATATTAGCACACCCGGGGTATCGCCGAATTATCTGAGTAAGAATAGTGTTATTATTATTATCATCGTGTAGATTGAATTAGATTTGTTTTAAAGAAAAATATACAGTTCAAGGACAAGTATAGTTAAATGTCGTTTTAGGAATTTAACTTGACTATGTCCTTTAAACAATAATAAGAAATTTTAGATAAATAAATACAGATATTTTTTCAGAAAAAGGAGTGTGTGTTAACAATAATAATAGCAAGCAGATAGGATTTTTGTGGGCGTGCAAATGACGTAATCATCTTTTTCTAGTTAAATATTTGATATTAAACTTGCAGAAAAATGAATTGATAATATAATAGAAAAAAAAAAGCGAATTCCTCCCAGAAGGCAAACTGCTTTTTTATTGTAACACTAAAATATGGCGGATGAAAAGCAAAAAAATAGTTTATTTAATCGAACCCAGTATAAATGGAGTACTTTTTTGCCACATCTGCGCAGGAGCTTTTCGGCGCGCCCTGTTCAGCCTAGATAGAAGGAGACGGGCCGCGTGGATAGCGGGAAGGGAAACGTGGTGACGACCGCGGCCGTGGCGTCGGTGACTGCGACGGAGGGGACTCTTCCTCTCGATCGCTGCTGCCGCGCCCGCCTGCCGCATCCGTCGCCGCCGCTTATTCTTTCCTCCTGCTCCCTCCGCGGCTGAGAGGGGCGGCTACTGAGGCGGAAGAAGCTGCAGCAAACGCATTGGTATAGGTATTGACATTAGCTGACGCGGGTACCACGATGTTATAAGAACCAGGAAGGAGCCAAAGTTCCACCATATCGTTCGACACGTCCAGGTCTAGGTCCACGAGCACACACGTACCACATACCACGATTGCAGAGGCGGCTGCGCGGATAACGACGATGATCGGGCGCACGGATGGCAGGAATGAAGGCGGGGGCAAAAATAAGGGGGAGGGCGGCGACAGGGATAACGGCTGAGCTGCATTTTCTGACGCCCAAGAGGCGATCTGGACCATAATCGAAAAAAAAAAAACTGCCTTCCAAACCTAGTAGGGGGTGCCTTTTCTCTTCTCTGCAACCTCTTTACGACAGAAGAGACGTTGCGAGCTTGTCTTTGCTCTATCGTTAGTTTCATGTCAACTGGTCGACTAAACTCCAGTCCGTGGCCCAATTTTTGCCAAACTTTCACAAAAACACTCAATTAACTACAACCCCTATATATGAGTCCCCCTTTTCTATCTGTGCCTAAATTTAAACGCAGATTCCATGAACAAAATATTTTCCCCAAAAACTGCCTGCTTGTAAAACATTGTTACGCTGGCCTGCTTTCTAGTTGAATACAACAAAGTAGCCTTCAAATCAAATGTAAACAAGTTCTTGAGCTGTCTTCATGTGATGGACATAGAGTGGACCTACCTCAGAAACGGGCGAGAATCTGTATCGGCAGCTAAAAGGCAAAAAAGAAAAAAGAGACCCAAGATGGCGGCTGTTGTCTTTTAAAGCCTCCGGTCACGCGTAGATATCTGAGCAGCCTCGTGTGATATTTGAAAATTGGGTGTGCCCGAAACATTATAAAATGCGAGTCGCTGAGAGGTGTGGGAGAAGCGTTTAAGACATGCGTATAGAGAACGTCGACGTGTATCTCGTGTTGTGAACAACGAACTCTACTCAACTCTATTTGTGACTAGTGAACCTCTGCTTGACGTTGTAACCAAAAAGTTTTCTTTCTTTGTGTTAGAAAAAGAATTTTCATACACTTCATAAATAATCAAATTCAACACAATTTACACCATTAACCCTAACCCGACGATCACCTTAAATTCACTAACACTTATCCTCGATTAACAATCGGGACTTGATATGTAAAAAATACGTATAACTTATGGAATAAAAAGTGGATATGAGATTCTGTGAAACTAAAACAATTATGAGGCTTTTATTATTTAATAATTGATCACGTGATACACCAATCAACACCAAGCAGAATCCCACAGTTATAATGTAATACTAATGTGTGTTGTGTTTTATGCGTTGATATTATTATTAGGCTTTTTATTATTTAATAATTGATCACGTGATACACCAGCAACACCAAGCAGAATCCTACAGTTATAATGTAATACTAATGTGTGTTGTGTTTTATGCGTTGATATTATTATTAGGCTTTTATTATTTAATAATTGATCACGTGATACACCAGCAACACCAAGCAGAATCCTACAGTTATAATGTAATACTAATGTGTGTTGTGTTTTATGCGTTGATATTATTATTAGGCTTTTATTATTTAATAATTGATCACGTGATACACCAGCAACACCAAGCAGAATCCTACAGTTATAATGTAATACTAATGTGTGTTGTGTTTTATGCGTTGATATTATTATTAGGCTTTTTATTATTTAATAATTGATCACGTGATACACCAGCAACACCAAGCAGAATCCTACAGTTATAATGTAATACTAATGTGTGTTGTGTTTTATGCGTTGATATTATTATTAGGCTTTTTATTATTTAATAATTGATCACGTGATACACCAGCAACACCAAGCAGAATCCCACAGTTATAATGTAATACTAATGTGTGTTGTGTTTTATGCATTGATATTATTATTAGGCTTTTTATTATTTAATAATTGATCACGTGATACACCAGCAACACCAAGCAGAATCCCACAGTTATAATGTAATACTAATGTCTGTTGTGTTTTATGCATTGATATTATTATTAGGCTTTTTATTATTTAATAATTGATCACGTGATACACCAGCAACACCAAGCAGAATCCCACAGTTATAATGTAATACTAATGTGTGTTGTGTTTTATGCGTTGATATTATTATTAGGCTTTTTATTATTTAATAATTGATCACGTGATACACCAGCAACACCAAGCAGAATCCTACAGTTATAATGTAATACTAATGTGTGTTGTGTTTTATGCATTGATATTATTATTAGGCTTTTTATTATTTAATAATTGATCACGTGATACACCAGCAACACCAAGCAGAATCCTACAGTTATAATGTAATACTAATGTGTGTTGTGTTTTATGCATTGATATTATTATTAGGCTTTTTATTATTTAATAATTGATCACGTGATACACCAGCAACACCAAGCAGAATCCTACAGTTATAATGTAATACTAATGTGTGTTGTGTTTTATGCATTGATATTATTATTAGGCTTTTTATTATTTAATAATTGATCACGTGATACACCAGCAACACCAAGCAGAATCCTACAGTTATAATGTAATACTAATGTGTGTTGTGTTTTATGCATTGATATTATTATTAGGCTTTTTATTATTTAATAATTGATCACGTGATACACCAGCAACACCAAGCAGAATCCTACAGTTATAATGTAATACTAATGTGTGTTGTGTTTTATGCGTTGATATTATTATTAGGCTTTTTATTATTTAATAATTGATCACGTGATACACCAGCAACACCAAGCAGAATCCTACAGTTATAATGTAATACTAATGTGTGTTGTGTTTTATGCGTTGATATTATTATTAGGCTTTTTATTATTTAATAATTGATCACGTGATACACCAGCAACACCAAGCAGAATCCTACAGTTATAATGTAATACTAATGTGTGTTGTGTTTTATGCATTGATATTATTATTAGGCTTTTTATTATTTAATAATTGATCCCGTGATACACCAGCAACACCAAGCAGAATCCCACAGTTATAATGTAATACTAATGTGTGTTGTGTTTTATGCGTTGATATTATTATTAGGCTTTTTATTATTTAATAATTGATCACGTGATACACCAGCAACACCAAGCAGAATCCTACAGTTATAATGTAATACTAATGTGTGTTGTGTTTTATGCATTGATATTATTATTAGGCTTTTTATTATTTAATAATTGATCACGTGATACACCAGCAACACCAAGCAGAATCCTACAGTTATAATGTAATACTAATGTGTGTTGTGTTTTATGCATTGATATTATTATTAGGCTTTTTATTATTTAATAATTGATCACGTGATACACCAGCAACACCAAGCAGAATCCTACAGTTATAATGTAATACTAATGTGTGTTGTGTTTTATGCGTTGATATTATTATTAGGCATTTATTATTTAATAATTGATCACGTGATACACCAGCAACACCAAGCAGAATCCTACAGTTATAATGTAATACTAATGTGTGTTGTGTTTTATGCGTTGATATTATTATTAGGCTTTTTATTATTTAATAATTGATCACGTGATACACCAGCAACACCAAGCAGAATCCCACAGTTATAATGTAATACTAATGTGTGTTGTGTTTTATGCGTTGATATTATTATTAGGCTTTTATTATTTAATAATTGATCACGTGATACACCAGCAACACCAAGCAGAATCCTACAGTTATAATGTAATACTAATGTGTGTTGTGTTTTATGCATTGATATTATTATTAGGCTTTTTATTATTTAATAATTGATCACGTGATACACCAGCAACACCAAGCAGAATCCTACAGTTATAATGTAATACTAATGTGTGTTGTGTTTTATGCGTTGATATTATTATTAGGCTTTTATTATTTAATAATTGATCACGTGATACACCAGCAACACCAAGCAGAATCCTACAGTTATAATGTAATACTAATGTGTGTTGTGTTTATGCGTTGATATTATTATTAGGCTTTTTATTATTTAATAATTGATCACGTGATACACCAGCAACACCAAGCAGAATCCCACAGTTATAATGTAATACTAATGTGTGTTGTGTTTTATGCGTTGATATTATTATTAGGCTTTTTATTATTTAATAATTGATCACGTGATACACCAGCAACACCAAGCAGAATCCTACAGTTATAATGTAATACTAATGTGTGTTGTGTTTTATGCATTGATATTATTATTAGGCTTTTTATTATTTAATAATTGATCACGTGATACACCAGCAACACCAAGCAGAATCCTACAGTTATAATGTAATACTAATGTGTGTTGTGTTTTATGCGTTGATATTATTATTAGGCTTTTATTATTTAATAATTGATCACGTGATACACCAGCAACACCAAGCAGAATCCTACAGTTATAAATGTAATACTAATGTGTGTTGTGTTTTATGCGTTGATATTATTATTAGGCTTTTTATTATTTAATAATTGATCACGTGATACACCAGCAACACCAAGCAGAATCCTACAGTTATAATGTAATACTAATGTGTGTTGTGTTTTATGCGTTGATATTATTATTAGGCTTTTTATTATTTAATAATTGATCACGTGATACACCAGCAACACCAAGCAGAATCCTACAGTTATAATGTAATACTAATGTGTGTTGTGTTTTATGCATTGATATTATTATTAGGCTTTTTATTATTTAATAATTGATCACGTGATACACCAGCAACACCAAGCAGAATCCTACAGTTATAATGTAATACTAATGTGTGTTGTGTTTTATGCATTGATATTATTATTAGGCTTTTTATTATTTAATAATTGATCACGTGATACACCAGCAACACCAAGCAGAATCCTACAGTTATAATGTAATACTAATGTGTGTTGTGTTTTATGCGTTGATATTATTATTAGGCTTTTATTATTTAATAATTGATCACGTGATACACCAGCAACACCAAGCAGAATCCTACAGTTATAATGTAATACTAATGTGTGTTGTGTTTTATGCGTTGATATTATTATTAGGCTTTTATTATTTAATAATTGATCACGTGATACACCAGCAACACCAAGCAGAATCCTACAGTTATAATGTAATACTAATGTGTGTTGTGTTTTATGCGTTGATATTATTATTAGGCTTTTATTATTTAATAATTGATCACGTGATACACCAGCAACACCAAGCAGAATCCTACAGTTATAATGTAATACTAATGTGTGTTGTGTTTTATGCGTTGATATTATTATTAGGCTTTTTATTATTTAATAATTGATCACGTGATACACCAGCAACACCAAGCAGAATCCTACAGTTATAATGTAATACTAATGTGTGTTGTGTTTTATGCGTTGATATTATTATTAGGCTTTTATTATTTAATAATTGATCACGTGATACACCAGCAACACCAAGCAGAATCCTACAGTTATAATGTAATACTAATGTGTGTTGTGTTTTATGCGTTGATATTATTATTAGGCTTTTTATTATTTAATAATTGATCACGTGATACACCAGCAACACCAAGCAGAATCCTACAGTTATAATGTAATACTAATGTGTGTTGTGTTTTATGCGTTGATATTATTATTAGGCTTTTATTATTTAATAATTGATCACGTGATACACCAGCAACACCAAGCAGAATCCTACAGTTATAATGTAATACTAATGTGTGTTGTGTTTTATGCGTTGATATTATTATTAGGCTTTTTATTATTTAATAATTGATCACGTGATACACCAGCAACACCAAGCAGAATCCTACAGTTATAATGTAATACTAATGTGTGTTGTGTTTTATGCATTGATATTATTATTAGGCTTTTTATTATTTAATAATTGATCACGTGATACACCAGCAACACCAAGCAGAATCCTACAGTTATAATGTAATACTAATGTGTGTTGTGTTTTATGCGTTGATATTATTATTAGGCTTTTATTATTTAATAATTGATCACGTGATACACCAGCAACACCAAGCAGAATCCTACAGTTATAATGTAATACTAATGTGTGTTGTGTTTTATGCGTTGATATTATTATTAGGCTTTTATTATTTAATAATTGATCACGTGATACACCAGCAACACCAAGCAGAATCCTACAGTTATAATGTAATACTAATGTGTGTTGTGTTTTATGCGTTGATATTATTATTAGGCTTTTATTATTTAATAATTGATCACGTGATACACCAGCAACACCAAGCAGAATCCTACAGTTATAATGTAATACTAATGTGTGTTGTGTTTTATGCGTTGATATTATAATTAGGCTTTTATTATTTAATAATTGATCACGTGATACACCAGCAACACCAAGCAGAATCCTACAGTTATAATGTAATACTAATGTGTGTTGTGTTTTATGCGTTGATATTATTATTAGGCTTTTTATTATTTAATAATTGATCACGTGATACACCAGCAACACCAAGCAGAATCCTACAGTTATAATGTAATACTAATGTGTGTTGTGTTTTATGCATTGATATTATTATTAGGCTTTTTATTATTTAATAATTGATCACGTGATACACCAGCAACACCAAGCAGAATCCTACAGTTATAATGTAATACTAATGTGTGTTGTGTTTTATGCATTGATATTATTATTAGGCTTTTTATTATTTAATAATTGATCACGTGATACACCAGCAACACCAAGCAGAATCCTACAGTTATAATGTAATACTAATGTGTGTTGTGTTTTATGCATTGATATTATTATTAGGCTTTTATTATTTAATAATTGATCACGTGATACACCAGCAACACCAAGCAGAATCCTACAGTTATAATGTAATACTAATGTGTGTTGTGTTTTATGCGTTGATATTATTATTAGGCTTTTATTATTTAATAATTGATCACGTGATACACCAGCAACACCAAGCAGAATCCTACAGTTATAATGTAATACTAATGTGTGTTGTGTTTTATGCGTTGATATTATTATTAGGCTTTTATTATTTAATAATTGATCACGTGATACACCAGCAACACCAAGCAGAATCCTACAGTTATAATGTAATACTAATGTGTGTTGTGTTTTATGCGTTGATATTATTATTAGGCTTTTATTATTTAATAATTGATCACGTGATACACCAGCAACACCAAGCAGAATCCTACAGTTATAATGTAATACTAATGTGTGTTGTGTTTTATGCGTTGATATTATTATTAGGCTTTTATTATTTAATAATTGATCACGTGATACACCAGCAACACCAAGCAGAATCCTACAGTTATAATGTAATACTAATGTGTGTTGTGTTTTATGCGTTGATATAATTATTAGGCTTTTATTATTTAATAATTGATCACGTGATACACCAGCAACACCAAGCAGAATCCTACAGTTATAATGTAATACTAATGTGTGTTGTGTTTTATGCGTTGATATTATTATTAGGCTTTTATTATTTAATAATTGATCACGTGATACACCAGCAACACCAAGCAGAATCCTACAGTTATAATGTAATACTAATGTGTGTTGTGTTTTATGCGTTGATATTATTATTAGGCTTTTATTATTTAATAATTGATCACGTGATACACCAGCAACACCAAGCAGAATCCTACAGTTATAATGTAATACTAATGTGTGTTGTGTTTTATGCGTTGATATTATTATTAGGCTTTTATTATTTAATAATTGATCACGTGATACACCAGCAACACCAAGCAGAATCCTACAGTTATAATGTAATACTAATGTGTGTTGTGTTTTATGCGTTGATATTATTATTAGGCTTTTATTATTTAATAATTGATCACGTGATACACCAGCAACACCAAGCAGAATCCTACAGTTATAATGTAATACTAATGTGTGTTGTGTTTTATGCGTTGATATTATTATTAGGCTTTTATTATTTAATAATTGATCACGTGATACACCAGCAACACCAAGCAGAATCCTACAGTTATAATGTAATACTAATGTGTGTTGTGTTTTATGCGTTGATATTATTATTAGGCTTTTATTATTTAATAATTGATCACGTGATACACCAGCAACACCAAGCAGAATCCTACAGTTATAATGTAATACTAATGTGTGTTGTGTTTTATGCGTTGATATTATTATTAGGCTTTTATTATTTAATAATTGATCACGTGATACACCAGCAACACCAAGCAGAATCCTACAGTTATAATGTAATACTAATGTGTGTTGTGTTTTATGCGTTGATATTATTATTAGGCTTTTATTATTTAATAATTGATCACGTGATACACCAGCAACACCAAGCAGAATCCTACAGTTATAATGTAATACTAATGTGTGTTGTGTTTTATGCGTTGATATTATTATTAGGCTTTTATTATTTAATAATTGATCACGTGATACACCAGCAACACCAAGCAGAATCCTACAGTTATAATGTAATACTAATGTGTGTTGTGTTTTATGCGTTGATATTATTATTAGGCTTTTATTATTTAATAATTGATCACGTGATACACCAGCAACACCAAGCAGAATCCTACAGTTATAATGTAATACTAATGTGTGTTGTGTTTTATGCGTTGATATTATTATTAGGCTTTTTATTATTTAATAATTGATCACGTGATACACCAGCAACACCAAGCAGAATCCTACAGTTATAATGTAATACTAATGTGTGTTGTGTTTTATGCGTTGATATTATTATTAGGCTTTTATTATTTAATAATTGATCACGTGATACACCAGCAACACCAAGCAGAATCCTACAGTTATAATGTAATACTAATGTGTGTTGTGTTTTATGCGTTGATATTATTATTAGGCTTTTATTATTTAATAATTGATCACGTGATACACCAGCAACACCAAGCAGAATCCTACAGTTATAATGTAATACTAATGTGTGTTGTGTTTTATGCGTTGATATTATTATTAGGCTTTTTATTATTTAATAATTGATCACGTGATACACCAGCAACACCAAGCAGAATCCTACAGTTATAATGTAATACTAATGTGTGTTGTGTTTTATGCGTTGATATTATTATTAGGCTTTTATTATTTAATAATTGATCACGTGATACACCAGCAACACCAAGCAGAATCCTACAGTTATAATGTAATACTAATGTGTGTTGTGTTTTATGCGTTGATATTATTATTAGGCTTTTATTATTTAATAATTGATCACGTGATACACCAGCAACACCAAGCAGAATCCTACAGTTATAATGTAATACTAATGTGTGTTGTGTTTTATGCGTTGATATTATTATTAGGCTTTTTATTATTTAATAATTGATCACGTGATACACCAGCAACACCAAGCAGAATCCTACAGTTATAATGTAATACTAATGTGTGTTGTGTTTTATGCATTGATATTATTATTAGGCTTTTTATTATTTAATAATTGATCACGTGATACACCAGCAACACCAAGCAGAATCCTACAGTTATAATGTAATACTAATGTGTGTTGTGTTTTATGCATTGATATTATTATTAGGCTTTTTATTATTTAATAATTGATCACGTGATACACCAGCAACACCAAGCAGAATCCTACAGTTATAATGTAATACTAATGTGTGTTGTGTTTTATGCGTTGATATTATTATTAGGCTTTTTATTATTTAATAATTGATCACGTGATACACCAGCAACACCAAGCAGAATCCTACAGTTATAATGTAATACTAATGTGTGTTGTGTTTTATGCATTGATATTATTATTAGGCTTTTTATTATTTAATAATTGATCACGTGATACACCAGCAACACCAAGCAGAATCCTACAGTTATAATGTAATACTAATGTGTGTTGTGTTTTATGCATTGATATTATTATTAGGCTTTTTATTATTTAATAATTGATCACGTGATACACCAGCAACACCAAGCAGAATCCTACAGTTATAATGTAATACTAATGTGTGTTGTGTTTTATGCGTTGATATTATTATTAGGCTTTTTATTATTTAATAATTGATCACGTGATACACCAGCAACACCAAGCAGAATCCTACAGTTATAATGTAATACTAATGTGTGTTGTGTTTTATGCATTGATATTATTATTAGGCTTTTTATTATTTAATAATTGATCACGTGATACACCAGCAACACCAAGCAGAATCCTACAGTTATAATGTAATACTAATGTGTGTTGTGTTTTATGCGTTGATATTATTATTAGGCTTTTTATTATTTAATAATTGATCACGTGATACACCAGCAACACCAAGCAGAATCCTACAGTTATAATGTAATACTAATGTGTGTTGTGTTTTATGCGTTGATATTATTATTAGGCTTTTATTATTTAATAATTGATCACGTGATACACCAGCAACACCAAGCAGAATCCTACAGTTATAATGTAATACTAATGTGTGTTGTGTTTTATGCGTTGATATTATTATTAGGCTTTTATTATTTAATAATTGATCACGTGATACACCAGCAACACCAAGCAGAATCCTACAGTTATAATGTAATACTAATGTGTGTTGTGTTTTATGCGTTGATATTATTATTAGGCTTTTATTATTTAATAATTGATCACGTGATACACCAGCAACACCAAGCAGAATCCTACAGTTATAATGTAATACTAATGTGTGTTGTGTTTTATGCGTTGATATTATTATTAGGCTTTTATTATTTAATAATTGATCACGTGATACACCAGCAACACCAAGCAGAATCCTACAGTTATAATGTAATACTAATGTGTGTTGTGTTTTATGCGTTGATATTATTATTAGGCTTTTATTATTTAATAATTGATCACGTGATACACCAGCAACACCAAGCAGAATCCTACAGTTATAATGTAATACTAATGTGTGTTGTGTTTTATGCGTTGATATTATTATTAGGCTTTTTATTATTTAATAATTGATCACGTGATACACCAGCAACACCAAGCAGAATCCTACAGTTATAATGTAATACTAATGTGTGTTGTGTTTTATGCGTTGATATTATTATTAGGCTTTTATTATTTAATAATTGATCACGTGATACACCAGCAACACCAAGCAGAATCCCACAGTTATAATGTAATACTAATGTCTGTTGTGTTTTATGCGTTGATATTATTATTAGGCTTTTTATTATTTAATAATTGATCACGTGATACACCAGCAACACCAAGCAGAATCCTACAGTTATAATGTAATACTAATGTGTGTTGCGTTTTATGCGTTGATATTATTATTAGGCTTTTTATTATTTAATAATTGATCACGTGATACACCAGCAACACCAAGCAGAATCCTACAGTTATAATGTAATACTAATGTGTGTTGTGTTTTATGCGTTGATATTATTATTAGGCTTTTTATTATTTAATAATTGATCACGTGATACACCAGCAACACCAAGCAGAATCCTACAGTTATAATGTAATACTAATGTGTGTTGTGTTTTATGCATTGATATTATTATTAGGCTTTTTATTATTTAATAATTGATCACGTGATACACCAGCAACACCAAGCAGAATCCTACAGTTATAATGTAATACTAATGTCTGTTGTGTTTTATGCATTGATATTATTATTAGGCTTTTTATTATTTAATAATTGATCACGTGATACACCAGCAACACCAAGCAGAATCCTACAGTTATAATGTAATACTAATGTCTGTTGTGTTTTATGCGTTGATATTATTATTAGGCTTTTTATTATTTAATAATTGATCACGTGATACACCAGCAACACCAAGCAGAATCCTACAGTTATAATGTAATACTAATGTGTGTTGTGTTTTATGCATTGATATTATTAGGCTTTTTATTATTTAATAATTGATCACGTGATACACCAGCAACACCAAGCAGAATCCTACAGTTATAATGTAATACTAATGTGTGTTGTTTTTTATGCGTTGATATTATTATTAGGCTTTTTATTATTTAATAATTGATCACGTGATACACCAGCAACACCAAGCAGAATCCTACAGTTATAATGTAATACTAATGTCTGTTGTGTTTTATGCATTGATATTATTAGGCTTTTTATTATTTAATAATTGATCACGTGATACACCAGCAACACCAAGCAGAATCCTACAGTTATAATGTAATACTAATGTGTGTTGTGTTTTATGCGTTGATATTATTATTAGGCTTTTTATTATTTAATAATTGATCACGTGATACACCAGCAACACCAAGCAGAATCCTACAGTTATAATGTAATACTAATGTCTGTTGTGTTTTATGCATTGATATTATTAGGCTTTTTATTATTTAATAATTGATCACGTGATACACCAGCAACACCAAGCAGAATCCTACAGTTATAATGTAATACTAATGTCTGTTGTGTTTTATGCGTTGATATTATTATTAGGCTTTTTTATTATTTAATAATTGATCACGTGATACACCAGCAACACCAAGCAGAATCCCACAGTTATAATGTAATACTAATGTGTGTTGTGTTTTATGCGTTGATATTATTATTAGGCTTTTTATTATTTAATAATTGATCACGTGATACACCAGCAACACCAAGCAGAATCCTACAGTTATAATGTAATACTAATGTGTGTTGTGTTTTATGCGTTGATATTATTATTAGGCTTCCTTCAGTCATGACAACGGATACCCACTGTAAGTGTGCCTGTGCGTGAAATACTTTGTGGCAAGAGTTGCGCAATCTCCAACAACACTTCTCCTGAGTCGATATTGTTGTATACCAGTGACAAGTGGAGGTTCAGAACGACGGGAAACAATGTCGAGATAAGCGGAAAGCACATACAGCGCCTCGAATTCCCAAATTGTCACCCATCTGTTACTAGCCAGGTTCAAAGTTGCTTAACAACGCACAGTGACACTTTGGAGTAGGGGACTACTATCGGGGACATAACTCGCAGGGACATTATGAAGGGAGATAAGCAGCAAGATGTCTGTTCACATTACATTTGAACTTCTGCATGTCAGTACGGTTGGGAAAGCAGAATCCTGGAAGGGGTTCCAAAGTCTAGCAGTTCTGGGGAAGAAACTATGGGAGTAGAAGGCTTTCTTACACAGGATCTCTACTGCGATGGGGTGGGATTTAGCTGCTTATCGGGTTTTCGGAGGTATTTACGTCGAGGATATAAGTGCTTGTAGTTCGTCAGAGCATTTACCATTTAAATACTTGTAGAACAGGCAGAGGGATGCAGCATTTTGTCGATGGAACAGAGGCTGAATCTTAGACGACAGGTCAGGACCTATCAGGTTGACGACTCTCTTTTGAACCCTATCTAGGAGCGAGAGATTAGTAGCATATGCACCAACCCAAATGTGACAACAATACTTCATACCTGGGCGAATGGTGGTCTTATAGAGGTACAGGATACTTTCAGGCGTAAGTACTTTTTAGAGATAGCCCACCTTCTTCGGAGAATGTGACATGCAGTCTATTTATTAGTATCACTTAAAGGTTTCAGTCTGATATATTGAGACCCTTCGTCAGTAAATAAAGATTAGCTTAATTATTATTTCAAACTGTTGTCATTTTCATAGTTGTTGTTTCACGACGTTTCGACTAACTATTCTTCTGACTTTCGTCTGGTGGAAAAACGCGAATGGGATAGATATGCCGAGTCTCTTAATTGCACACTCAGTAATTACTGCCTTCCATAGGTGTCGCTGGCCAACTAATCCTCGAAGGAACTCGTGGCATAGTTGATGGAAGCGTTGAATCTCTACAATTCCAGGTGAGGATTGTCGAAGATAGTGGCTTCAATCCTACCCCAAAACTCCCCGGACAGATAATTAGCTGCCCAAAACGTGGGGACACAACATAACCTTGGAGGTCAGTAATTACTAGATATACAGTTAAGAGACTCAGCATGTCTATCCCGGCGCAATTAACCACGTGACGAAGGCCAGAGGAATAGGTAGCCGGAACGTATATGAAGATGAGATAAGTACAAATAGATAAATAAATATATCAATTACTTATCTCAAAATGGAATCCAATAATAAAATCATATTAGCTTAACTAGTGTGAATTTTTGGAGAGTTACATTTAGTAAATGTCAAGGCCACCTGACGGAAAACAAAAATGGACTCAGTACACCTAGCATAATAGATGCGAGTCTACAAAAGTGAGTTGCAGATGTCGGATTATTAGATAGAAATTTCAACACGCGTTCTGGGTATAGGACAGTTTTATAACAGTTCAGATCTAGAAAACAGCCAGAAAGAACGTGTCCGACAATTTAGAAATTTATGTGAATATATATTCAAGAACTGTCTATTCATCGGCTATTTTAAGGCTAAGTAAGAACATTTTATCAGACAAAATCAATTTTACCTTATTTCGTGCCCCCTCGTAAACGAATTGTCAAAAAACGTTTAAACCCAATATATATATATATATATATATATATATATATATATATATATATATATATATATATATATATATATATATTTATATATATATACACACACATATATATATATACATATATATATATATATCCATCGACCTATGCGTGAGTGTTATTCGCCTAACTTTATACAGTCCTTCAACACGTATAAGACAATGCAACAATGCATGGGGCAGTCCATATATTTAAAATGACGTCTGCTTACGTATGTTAAAAAAAAAAATTAATTAATTAATTTTTACTTGATCGCTTACTAGTAATAACGCACATGTTCACTAGAACATGTTTCGTTTAATAAACTATGCTCACACGGTTTGTCCAACTTTCGTTTGGTCTTTTAACCATTTTCTGTTTTAAAAATGTTCCACCTCTGGCAATTTTTTAAGGATCTCCCGGCTTCGGGGAAGTCTCGTAAGGGAAACTCTGCTCCATATGTTGTGTGTACGTTAAGTAGTCTGTCACGCTTTATTTTGTTATACCATTCCTCCCAATCTGCGAGGCTATATATAGTTTGAAATAGAATTTTTAGCGCTAAACGCGAAAGAATGGATGGACGTATTTTATTTCAATTGCGACACATGTACGTTGATGTGTCAAGCTTAAGTTTGAATAAAAAACTTCGTCTGTTTTTTTTTTTAAATAGTATTTTATATTCGTATTATTTGGATTATTTGATGTAGTCTTCTCAAATTGTACACACTTATTATAAACTTGTGAGATTGTATATATAAAAACAAGAATAGCCTTGTTGCTCTCAAAATACATGCTAGAATTGTTTGCAAGAGTCCATGGCGTAGTGGATAAAGCATTTGGTTTAATACAGTTGTAAGTTCCAGCATCTTGGAGGTTGAAGCGCCTGCAGTTGACGTGGACACCTCCCTTCATAGAATCCTCGTTTGCGAAGTACAGCGAAGAATATATATATATATATATATATATATATATATATATATATATATATCGAAGTACAGCGAAGAATATATATATATATATATATATATATATATATATATATATATATATATATATATATATATATATACAGGGTGACCCCCCAAAAAAACAAAAGCCAAATGGAGGCCATCTAGAACATATACTGTAGAACGGAGAAAAAAAAAAGGCCAAAGACCCTCGTGTTTTGATGTGATATTTTGAATATAATAAACTAGTTATGGCCAAAGTTTCATTCGGACAAAACACTAAGAGACGGGGGCTAATTAGAGTCGGGGCCCGGTTTTTGGTCACTCTGTATATATATATATATATATATATATATATATATATATATATATATATATATATATATATATATTGATATATTGATATATATTTCTATAGAAATATATTTTCTCATTATATACCAATCCTTATTTAAGAAGCTTAGTGTAATTACAGAGCAATATAGAGAATAAATGACAAAAAACTATATTCCAAAATTCATGATGTTGACTATCTTAAAATGTATTCCTTAAATTCAGTTGATTATACAACTCTTGCCATGATCTGTTTCGTAGCGCAAAATCAGTCACTTAATTATTATATCAATCAGTGAATCTATTATGCCCTTAACTCATAAGAAGAAAAAGCAACAATCAATCCGTCAAAAGGAATTGAAATGTGATTTGACATGATAAAAATCCGAAAATTGGAAGAGAAGCTGCAAATACCTTTATATTTTTCCATTACGCCATATTGAATTTTTCAATATGATTTGTTTTAAAAATTTAATAAGGCGTAATGGAAAAATATTAAGATATCTGTGGCTTCTTGTGTCAAGAATTGTAGAAGTCAACTGAATTAATGGAATAAATTATAAGATGGTCAACATCATGAATTTTGGAATGTAACTTCTTGTCATTTAATCTCTCTCTCTCTCTCTCTCTCTCTCTCTCTCTATATATATATATATATATATATATATATTTGTATACATACGCACACACATATATATATACACATATACATCTATATATATATACATATATATACATATATATATATATATAGATATGAAAAAATGATTAATAAAACATGTTAAAAAACATCTTGAAAAAGAGTTAAAAAATATTTAATTTTAAAAAGGAAGCACAAGATAAGTGGATAGTCCTTAATCCGCAGAATTTCGAAGAAATACACTCCTTCTCATCACAGGGCAGGAATTAGAAAAATGCGGGATCGGATTTTGCATGTAAAAGTATTTAATGAAACCACAAGTAAGTCACAGATCTTACTTGGTTAAAAAAAGGGTGAGGTAAGGGGAATAGGGGGTAAAAGAAAAATGATAAAAAGATTTCACATGAATGGATAGTCCGGTGAAGGGTAAAAACTCCAAGAATGGTAAAATCCAAACACTGTCGAATTAAAAACTTCCAATCCAACAAGTAAGTTCCAAAGCTCTATTTCCTTTTCGGTTTTATTGAGCTTTTACATCTGGTTAAGATTACTTTACTTGTAAATATTAACTCTTTAATATTTATAATATATTTCAAGTTTACCATTTTGATTACCTTGGTACACTTATTGTAATTTTTATTTATATATATATATATATATATATATATATATATATATATATATATATATATATATATATATATGGGTGCCTGCGCGTGAATTTTTGTAGCAGGAGGTGCGCAATCTCCTGAGTCGACATTGTTAAATACCAATGGCAAGTGAAGTGTATGTACAGGATTTCTTGAAATAAATGCTGAGATAATCGGATAGCACATACAGCGCCTAGAATTCCCAAATAGTCACCCATATGATACTAACCAGGTTCAACGTTGCTTTACTAGTGATCTGACGAGAACTAGTGTGGCAACGCGATTATGCTGTATTGTTTTAAAAATAACCCATAAACATTCTATATGCGTCAGTTTTACTGCATAGGTGGTTTCTCTTTCTGTCAGCCTATCAAGCTTATGTTGTAAATATTATTTTCCTTGCTGAACCAACGTATTGGGATGGCACAGCTTAGAATAGGCATGTTTATACTTTTAGTAAAATAGTGTCGATCTTTATTAAGGGTGTAACGATAGAAACGAACATTAGGCCTCACGTTAAAGGTCCCACTTTGTCAACTAAGCTCCAACCTCTGTCACCTCGCATTAATGCTGCATCTCTGTACTTGTTTTACTAGTATTTTAAGGAAGTGCGTTCTAATGAACTCGTTGCACTTGTCTCCCTCGACATACATACTCATAAAGAAGCTGCTTAGCAGCAAAATCGCACCCCTTATGTCTAAGTGGCGATGTACCTTATTAAAGATAAACACGAGTAAAAAAATGAATTAACACTTCATCACGATGGCAGACAAAGTCAATAAGGTGTTAACTCAAATAAAAACAAGCATAAGTTAAGAAATCTATGTTAAAGTTCGAGTTGTTTATCTGTACAATCTTTTCTCGGAAACTAGTGAGCCGATATTTCTGTAATTTTGTATGTGCCTTATTTATTATATGCTGCATAAAATCGAGTATCATACTATCCGTTCGATGTAGATATTAATAGGGGCAAATACGGATCAATATTTGCTGCAAAAATTAGTACATATTTAACCTTATTCAACCATGTATTGGCATGAAGCATTCAATCTTAAAACGGATTATTAATTTGGCTAGTGTTTAACGTGCTAAAATATCGAGTTTATGAAATAAATGAGCAAAAAGGCGAGAAAGATTTACATTGCTAATTCGTTACATAAACTGCAGAATTTCTGTCATTTTTTTTTTTTTTGCTTCCCAATTTTTTTTGTGTCGTATATTATTTGGGTGCACGTCACGTTGTAAACTCGCGAAAACGTCAGCAAATAACGATGACCGTTCACAGTGCATCTACATGATGTATTTTTTCGATTAACTGTCTCTCCTTATATTCGTTCATACTGTATAATGATCTATTTTTTTTATTGTACTAGAAGGGATACTCGATTATGTCCGGGATTTAATGAATAACTATATTTTATCCTTTGGCCCAAGACAAAATATTACACTTCCTTATATATCCACATGCAGTATTAAATTTCATAAAATTCTATTTTTAGAGATGGATCAAAAATGTACACAGCATTTGCTAAGAGGAGAAATTATCCATTTTATTCAAACCGTAAAAAACGTAACCTTAATACCCCTCACTTTAATGAACATTTAACACGCACTAACACTAACCATAACCTTAATTAACACTAAGAGACGCTAATACTATATAATTTGTTTTTAATTTTAAGATTACCGTGTGGAAATGTATAATGTGTTTATCTATACTGGAGTAAATGTACACTTGGGAGGTATAAACAAATCCTCCGAAATATATTCCCTAAATTTTTCGCTATGAGTACTTTGATAAAATCATTGTGAAATATTGATTTATATTTTTTATTTGTGCGATTTTTTCCTTATTTATCCGTTTCTGTCAGTTTACCTGTAATATTTTCAGCATGTGTAAATTTTCGCGATATATATATATATATATATATATATATATATATATATATATATATATATATTTTACATGGGGGTCACCACTTATCAAGGCCCGAAGACCACTCAGGGATAAGGGTTATTGCATGTACAGTAATCAATGAGATAGTATTGTAGTAATCATTAGTATTGGGGGTTTTGATAGAGTGTCTTACTTAAGGGGGCGATTTTTCAGGAGTTTGTTTATGTTGGACTTGAAGACGTCCAGGTTGTAGTCAGGTGGGAAACAGGCAAGCGGCAGAGAGTTCCACTGTCGTGCAGTTCTAAGAAAGAAGCTTTGCTCATGGAATCTACGTTTGGATTTAGACACAGATAAAGAGTGGGGAAAATTATTGACAGTAGTTTCAGCCAGACGGGTGTTTCTCGTGAAAGATTGGCAAGGGGGGCGAGGGATTTGAGTTCAGACGAGCACCTGCCATGGAAATAGCGATAAAACAAAGATAGGCTTGCAACGTCTCTTCTGTGGGAGAGAGGTTGCAGGGAAGAGAAAAAGGGCATCCCCCACTAAACCACGAAGTCTATTTTGTACTCTGTCAAGGCAGGATAGGCTGTTTTTAGCAGCTCTTGCCGAGATGTGGCAGCAGTATTCCATCCTTGGACGCACTTGGCTTTTATAAAGATAGAGAAATTGCTTTTTTGCTGATACTTAAAAACAAATATTCATTTTTTTTATCATTAGCATAAACAATAGAAAATTAAGTTTATTAAAACAATAGAAAAAATTTAATGAATGGTTTTTGGAATCGAAAATTAAGAAATGTTTCTGATTTCTATACTTATTTTGATACCCCAATTTATAAACGGCGTGAAGAACCACAGCAATAAGCGGGCACAGTTGACGTGTGGCCCTGCAAAAAAGCACTAGCACTCTAACCCCAAACATGTTCGAAAGAAAAATAAGAAAATAAATGCAATTTTTGGGTGCTATCGTGTTTCGAGGCAGCAGTACAAAAATACGATTCTTTTGTTCCATGGCAGTGAGATTATCTCATGCACAAAAAGGTTGCTGTCAGTTGGGAAAAGAAAAAAATATGATTGCGGATTGGCAATGAACAAATCGAGTGGTGGAAGCCTATACGTCAACGTTTCGTAGCGTAAGAAACGCAAACACAACTTCAACGACGTTTGATCGCAATTCGTAATAATTTACGTGACTAAATTAGGGAGTGATTTTTTTTACACGGTGGTCACCACTTATCAAGGCCCGGAAGCCACTCAGGGATAAGGGTTATTGCAAGTTCAGTACGTTCGTGTGGAGATTTAATGAAGTCTTTACTTAAGAGGGCGGTTCATTAGGAATTTGTTAACGTTGGACTTGAAGACATCCAAGTCCTAATCAGGTGGGAAGCAGGCAAACGGAACAGAGTTCCATAGGCGTGCACTTCTAAGAAAGAAGCTTTGTTCATGGAATCCACGTTTTGATTTAGGCACAGATAAAGAGTGGGAGAAATTTTTCACAGTGGATTCAGCTAGACGGCTGTTTTTTTTTTTTTTTTTTTTTAAGATTGACGAAGGGGGACCAGAGATCGGAGTTCAGACGAGCACCTGCCATGGAAATAACGATAAAACAAGGATAGGCTTGCAACGTCTCTTCTGCGGGAGAGAGGTTGCAGGGTAGAGAAAAGGGCATCCCCCACTAAGCCACAAAGTCTATTTTGTACTATGTCAAGGCAAGATAGGCTGTTTTTAGCAGCTCATGCCCAGATATGGTAGCAATAGTCCATCCTTGGACGTACTTGGCTTTTATATAGACAGAGAATTGCATCAGTAGTGAGATATCTTCTGGAGCGGTAGAAGGATCCCACCATCTCCCCAGCGACATTGGCAACAGACTTGATGTACGTGTTCCATTTCAGATCAGGAGTAAAGGTCAAACCCAGAAGCTTGTCAAAACACGGGGCCTCTCCCAGACGAGAGCCATCCATTTCAATTGATGCCAGATGGGGATCAGAGCGTTGATGATGATTCTGGAGAAAACTATTTTTGGTTACAAAAAAGGACTGTAAACAATCTTTCACCGAAATATTCAAATGTTTGTATGTTTTCGATTCCGATAATCGTCCCAACACTCACAATATATTTTACTTACCACGTTTATCTTCGGTACAAGTGCAAAGAAGCTTAACGTATTTTATTTCCTAAATCTTCGTTTTAAAAAGGTGTAATTACGAGAAGAGAGACATAGGCTGTGGCATATCAGTAACCGTGCACCAATGGTTATTAAGTCAACTAGTATGCATATTTAATACATATCTGCAAAATAGAAACATCTCCATGGTTAAATTATGCATGGCTTACACGTAAGTTAAAAACATAAGCGTAGGTTTAAAGTTGGACAAAAAAAAGAAGTTCGAATGAGGAATGATGTCTCGTTTCTCAAGTTGAATGAAAGCAAATCTTAAATCAGTCGTTTAGTGGAAGCTGAATTTAAGACATTGGCTAATGCGAATCAGTCATGGGTTGATGATGATGAAAACTTTGATTATCGCTATGTGCAAAATGTTTCAGCCACCTAATATCTGTCTGTATGTTGCCATGTAGGTTAAGTTAACGAAATAAATAGAAAACATGATATTAGTCTTTCTCTCCAAATATAAAAGCCTTAAAAATTCCCAGCAAACGTCTCTTTTGTTGTTTTCCTGTATGGTAACAGTTCTATTTGTGCAGCAACCAATCGACAAAACGGCGACGTGGTAGAAAGTGCTGTTTTTATAGAAGTGCGATAAATTACTCGCGTATGAATAAATATGTGTTTCTACTGTTAAAAACAGGGGCAAACCATTACTTACAATGAATTACACAGAACAAACCAGATGAGGAGATTGCAATAAAAGAAAAATAAATCGATCTCATTGTTAACCAAAATAGATCTGAATACGAAAACCGCGGTCGTATGTTGGGTGTCCGCAAATGTCTCTTTTAAATATTAAATAACCACTTGGCCATCGTTTCACTGTGCTCGAACTGCTAGTTCTTAGTGACACGGCTGATTGATAGTGGGATTCGCTTTATAGCCAAGAAAAGTATCGAGTGAAAATACATTTGCGACAGTGCTCAACCCAAAGAGGGGAGCTAAATAGTCATCCACATACAGTACTGTTTCATTGTATCCCAACTCATCAGTGAGGGTAGACTCGCATCTTTCTCCTAGCCGTGGATCGAACCTACAACCAGTCGGCTCCTCTACCCACAGGACTTTAAATCGGTGCCGGCAAATGTTTCTCATCAAGTGCCTATAAATAAGTATATGGCAGTCGCTTTACAATGCCCGAACTGAAAATGTGTTTATAAACAAACGGACAGTGAGCTTCGCTTAATATATATATATATATATATATATATATATATATATATATATATATATATATATATATATATACGTCTGTGTGTTTCTAAATTTGTATGCGTTCAGGACGTGTGACATTTTTAAGGTGTGCATAAATGTATACGTGCTAGTGTATATGTGTGTGTCCATGTTTTATGTGTAAATATACGTATCCATCTTTACATTTCAAGAAATTTTTTGCTGGAAATACGGAATTCTAACGGATGCGAGAATTCAGCTCTACCGGGGGATATTGAGTTCTCTCATAATGCAAGAACTGTGATATAAGGGTCAGAAATTAAGGTCGGGGTAACTGTCCCCTGAGGACGTTCACTCTAACCTGTAAAACGTGCATTGCAGCCCACATCGGCAATTCCCGGTAAGGGCTCCCCAGAGCATCAACAACAAACGAACCCCTTCTCAAAAAGAGGGAACAAAGTCTGTGAGCGTCGACCTCCTAGAACTGCTCAGAAACGGCATTAAAATGAAATAAACAGACCGGAATGTTATAGGAATGGTCTAATCTTTGTTGATTGATTTGTGGGTGGGGGTCGATAATAAAAATCTGTAGCCTGTTTAACCGAGAGATCTTTTTAAAATTCGAATCGTTTCTATTAAGATTCTAATTGGTCAGCCGTTTGTATTTTTTCTTACACTTGGTTTACTGGGTATATTCGCCAGGTATTGTTTTAAATTCTTTTTCCATGGGTCCGGTCACTTTTATACCTACTAGAATGGTGGAGATCTTCTTAAGATTCTAGTTGTGAATAAGACATTAGTATTTTCTTTTCTTTTCCCTCTCAGCTCCGTTCAATTAACGCCCATTACTATTTCTCATCTTGTCTACTCTAACAATATCAGATTTAATAGCAGAAACTTTCAAGTGGACGTCAAGTGGTCCACACTCATTGCTTCAGAGTGACAGAAGTTACAATTGTTGTCCTTGCTGAAACCACTAATCATCTTAAAGTCATCGGCGATAAAGTCTTGATCTTGAACAACCAAAATCATTCTCTCCTAATCATAGTAAAGAGACTCTCTCTCCCTTTTTTACATGGGAGTCACCATTTATCAAGGCCCGAAGGCAACTCGAGTATAATGGTTAATAACTGTAAGGTGGCAGTCTAGTAATCATTAATTTTGTAGATTTGGTAGAATTTGGATTATTTAAGATGACGGCTCAACAAGAACTTGTTTACATTGGACTTGAATGCTACCATACTGTAATAGGCTGAGAGGTAGGCCAATGAATCATTATTCTACATGCGGCAGTTCTTGAAAGAAGCTTTGTTCGTGGAATCTCCGTTTAGATTTAGGCTCATATAGAGAGTCAGGGAAATCATATACAGGTGACATCTATTCAATGTAGCCGTCTTCAATATATATACATATATATAAAATATATTTGTAGTCATCGACATACAGTCCTGTTTCTTTGTATCACAACTCATCAGTGCCGCTAGACTAGCACCTATCCGAAGCTGAGGAGCGAACCTAGAACCGTCGTGATGACAGTCGGCAGTTCTAGCCCTTTACCACGGAAGCGGTGCCCGCAACTAATCTGTCGAATGTCTATTTAAATGAACATCCGTCCGCTACTTGTAAAGTGCTCAAACGATTGTTTGTAAACAAACCGCGAGCTTCGCATTTTTCAGCCAAATTAATATATATATATATATATATATATATATATATATATATATATATATATATATATATAACAGTATAGTCATATTCCATCATCTAAATATTTATTTTTCATGCAAAACAACCCCACTAGTATGGTGGAATTTCGGTATGTGCATTTCGCATAAGCAAACAGATCTTTAAAAAATGCACCCAAAGTGTTACATACTGGAGAAGTTGTTTTTTGGATAATTAAATTTTTATGTCCTAGAATGCAACTATACTCTTATTCTCTTCCGTATTGTTATATTTATATTTAATGAACTTCCGGTCTAGCCTTCAGTCCACCATTTTAATAATTATAGGAGCCACTAGACAGAGAAAAAAGAATTAAATGAAAAAAAAAACTCGGTATACTATGTGCAATAGAGTACATACAATTGGGCAATGGTACTGTAAGAATCTTCTGCAACCATATCTCATAATCAGTTGAAAGATATTGTTAAAAATTTCCAAAAGATCTTTCGGTTAAAATGTTTGTCATTCAATATTATGCATCATACCGACCAAAAAGTATCTTCAAAATGATCTCTCGGTTAGGGATGTCTGGCATCCGCTAGCATACCCCATACAAGGCTGGAATAAATTTTTTAAAAAATATAAAGATGTAAAATGAAATTGCGATAAAAACGCTACACTTTGTGATTCCTCAGAATAAAGTGCAATAATGTCCAAAAGTCTGCAGAATTCTTAGAAATGAGGAATTTTCGCAGTTATTTGTGCGATGTCGACTCGTTGCCAAAAATAAAAAAGAAAGAAATCAGAAACCTTAATGGAAATGAACAGAAGCGTCAGCCAAAAGATTGGAATGGAATTTGGCATAGAGGAAATGTGCAATCCTGTTTTTGAACAAAGGGAAAAAAGCGAAATATATTAGTTGAGTAAACGAACAAGGCAACAAAGTAAACACTTAACTTAACTTAGGCTGTGATCATAGCGTAGTATCTGTTAACTGTGGCAAGCGGGGTCAATGGTCAAAACATTATTATTATTGTTATTGTATTCTTATTAATTTATTTGAGCGACGGATGGTCGCTGGATCAGTTATTATGATTAGAAGAATAAACAATTACGGAAGAAATGATTGACGTGTGAATCGCAAAAGGAATGTGAAATAGAAAATATATGTAAACATTATTTTGTGATTTTGAATAAACAAATAACTAGCTGTGGACATTAGGTTGGTCTGAGACACGTAATTAGGTGACGTAAGAGAACACGTGATGTAGTTAGTTTTGGAGAGAGGCAGAGAGTTGAGGATTGACCACCAGAGCGGACAGACGTCTAGACAGGGGTGGACAGACAGCTAGGGGCGAGTTGTATGAACAGAAAATGTAGACTAACCACAGATCCTGTGAAAACCATTTAAGACAACTGTAATAAATTTATATTATAAAATATAAAGAGTTGTTTTAATGGTTTCACAAATAAGAACAGATGTCTCTATTATATGGTGCTGATCGCTTCATGATTCGTCAGGTAGCAGCGGGAAGATACAGAATAACTCTTCAAGAAAAAGGTATGAAGCATATATTATTCTTCTTACATATGAACTGTAAAAATATCCCGTGTGATAAATCTGATACAACATGACTCGGGTTACACGTCAATATCATGTCCTCCTGGGTGGACAACATACATACGTTTATTATCTGTCTGTTAAAAGAACAATATCTTACACCCACTAGATAACATATGACACGTTTTAATATACCATCTCCTCCAATATAAACCAATATACAACATCAGAACCAGTCTCAGACATATTTTGTAGGAATATCTACAGGGTGGCCACAAAGTCTGGCTACATAATCTACATTTGACCAACCAACTCTGGTGTTCTGACTTCCTTACTCCTCCCATATCTCCCACCATCCCTCAAAGACGATCTGCCTTCTTTGAATCTCTTATGCCACTCAAAAACTGATGCTTGATTCATATAAGATAATCCATATCCTGTAGATTATGTAGCCAGACTTTGTGGCCACCCTGTAGTTTTTGTGTTGAGAACATTTATGAAATCTTTTAAAAGGTATGAACGAATAATAACATGAAGTGCACCAAAAAAGTCTCATTTTTCTATCAACACATGACACGCTATAACCTGCCAGACCACATTTTTACAATGACAATTGATGGTTACGATTTTTAATCCTTTTTTGTCAAAAACTGTACGATCTATTTTCGACGGTCTGACTACTTGGCAGATCTTGCTTGGACTACTATGTATATCACTTTTTATTTTAAAAGCCTTCTTTCTTACACACGCACTTATTGCTTTATAGTTATTTTGTTCAATGTATACTTTAATAATATTCAATTGCAGATGGAGATTCAGTACCTGTGTGTTGAATCTGAAATGATGCTATCAATATATTTTAATGCTCGAATCAGTTTACTATGTGATGTGGTTCTTGTCACTGGAAGAAGCCATTTTGAGTATCGTTGTGTACTGCGGTAAAGAGTTAATTCAAGGAGTAATACATTACTTCAATTGTTGCGTTGCCTTTTATAAAGGAGATCATGTGTGTGATATCTAATCAGAGTTAACGTTGTGTGATCGTCTAGTGGTCCGGTCTATTATGATATGTTCATATGCAGTTGTGTGTGTATGTGTGTGTGTGTGTGTGTGTGTGTGTGTGTGGTACATGTAGTTTTCAACATACCTTCGCGCGTCGTCGATGTTCGTCCATCTTGGAGGGGAGACTGGTACCTGTTTTGGGGATAAATATTCATTTCACTCCAAACGATGAATTGGTTTTAAAGTTTATTTCACGTTCCAGATGTCTCGCAGAAGGATGGAAAGTGAACCTCAGGCTTGCGTGGTTTCATTTCTACACACGTCAGCTTCTCCCCAGTGAAGGGGAGGAGACGTATGTGAAGCCGTCCGTGGCCTTCTACTTCAAACTTAATCTCCACGATTCAGCTAACCTGATCACGTGACTCGCACAAAATCCGATCAACTGACCCTGACTTCGGGTCAACGTGTCTACAATATAATTTACACATTCCCCCTCTCTCTCTCTCTCTCTCTCTCTCTCTCCATTCTATAACACTCCTTCCCCCATTATTTATCAAAATGTATGGCGAAGACACACATTTTCTAATACCCACTTTTGCTAAGGGAATCCTAAGCTCACCCCACTTGCAACGGAACTGTCATACCATTATTCAATAAATCATAACATCTAATAAATAATATAACATCCACAAATAACACCATGTGGCGCGAATCCTTGCACCCTCGAAGGTCAACAACTCTGTGACCCCATGGCCCCCATCTCGCATCTTAGAATCATGCAGAGATCACAATATCTCTCATCATGCTATAACGCGTTTCCACAAGCACATGACTCATACGAGATAAAAGATTTTTCTTATAATATTACGAGAGCATTTTCCTATGTCTCCCGCCTAATTATGCATCCGGTGAAAAATCCCACGAAAAAAAAAATGACACAAAAAAAATTCTACAACTATTTCGAAAATTAGAATAAATATCAACTGAACCTTTGACTCTTCCAAAACTTCAGAATTAGTTGACCCTTATTCATAACTCAGTAGTGTGTTTTTTTTTTATTTCTTACACTGCTTAAATGGCCTTTACTTAAACAGAAAAAGAAAGCGAAGTCGTATTTCTTTATTTTTGTTTGTTTGTTTTCTTGCGACGGTACCGGAAGGCGTAAAGGGTCGGAAAGTGCTTGGAAATTTGACAAACAAGTTAAATTATTATGCTATGTTATATATTGCATAAGGATAGGTAATTAATAGGTTTTGCAAGATCTGAAAATAAAACAAAAAAGTATCACATTTAGATAAATATATATATATATATATATATATATATATATATATATATATATATATATATATATATATATATATATATATATAAGTAAATTTTTTTTTGGTACAGCAAAATGGAAGGAGAAATTTCAGAGGAAACATAATTTAATTTAAATACCAAAAAACAAGAAATGGGCAGGTGAAATTAAAATTTCCTTAAGGCCTTATCGTCTGACCCTCTAAGAGGAAACGTCAGAATGATAAATTAAAAACTAAGAAAACGAATGAGGGAAGAGGGGAATTTTGGTTTCAGTTGGAAGAACAGTGGAGAAAAAAAAAATTCTCACTGTTAAGGTGGTTTTAAATCAATGAATATCTCCAACTGATGTTTCAGAATCTTTTGTCTACACAGGCTAGGTCGAGAGTTGTTAATAACTAACGCCTCAATGATATTGAGATGATAGTTCGACCTAGCACTGTATAAAACAGAAAACCACCCATCGGAATATTGATCGGCACACCTATTTATACTCAACAGGTGATTGCCAATGGCGGACTCATGAGCTTGGGAGTGCCCGGATGTTCTCGAAACCTGGTGTAGTCGAATATCCCGAGGGATATGTTGGGATATTCTCATTTCTAATCTTTGGGATGTTTTGCCAACGTAGTCAGCTCCACACTGACAAACGAATTTATAAACAACAGAGTTCTTTTGAATAGTTGGCAAAACATCTTTACGAAAAGAAGAGAAAAAGGTTCGAGTTGTGTAAACTACTCTAAGCATAGTAGCTGGAAAACAACGTTGAGTAGCAGAAGAAATCCTTTTAACAATATGAAGGCCATCAGGACCCAACCATGGTAATTTTAGATAAATGGGACAACGTGATGGACCAATATGTTTACCACTATTAAATGTAGTAATTTTACGTTCAATAGTAGATTTTATTATATTAATGGGATATCCATTATTAAGAAAAATATTTGTGATTTCACCAAGTTCCGTATCAAGACGGTTTGGTGAACAAATCATAAGTGCACGATGCGTAAGAGCGCTAATGAGGTTTATTTTTCTAGACTGAGGGGCAAAAGAAAACCAATTAAGATAGAGCCCTGTAAATGTAGGTTTTCTATAAACAGAGGTCTCAAACGTAGTACCAACTTTAGAAACACGAACGTCGAGGAATGGGAGATAGCTACAGTCTTCAACCTATATATATATATATATATATATATATATATATATATATATATATATATTATAACACCGCTTTATGGAACTGAAATCGGTATTTCAAAATAGGTCAGGATAGAACATTAGGCCCACTTAGAATGGCACTATGGGTCAAATGGATCGACCTAAGAAATCAGAGACTCCACCAGACTAGATAAATTCTTGAACTGGAATCCAGTAAGACCAAGAGACCAAAACGTAAGATATACTACAACGTATGAAAATGGTTAATATCGGGAGAGGAAAATTATGCTCTCAATTTCTTTACTAACTCAGTGTGTGAGAGATAAAGAACTTAAATGGAACATTTGAATATCTATGTATCTCATATAGAACCAAGAAGTAG
Organism: Euprymna scolopes; assembly: GCF_053919585.1. Lineage (NCBI taxonomy): Eukaryota > Metazoa > Mollusca > Cephalopoda > Sepiida > Sepiolidae > Euprymna > Euprymna scolopes. Next base: position 132,115,859 of record NC_136499.1, on the reverse strand, counting down.
TATCTTTAATAATCTGAAAACGAAGTCTAGGCTTGATCAGACATTTGCTAAGATTGACCCTAAAAGGTTTGACAATCAAGTTCGCTAGTTACTACCTGATAGGAAAAGAAGCAGGCAAGAAATAGAACTTGATGAAGACACTCCAAAAAGATTAAAATAAAAATGGTAAAACCTGGAGGAAAGTTTTATATACTGACTTTAGATCGAGAAAAAATCATGATATATCTTGACTGACTCATTCTTACAATGATGCGACAGTAGTTAAGTCTAAGAAAGAGTTAACCGAACTGTTATCTATGTATATAGCTATAAAAGTGAGAATGTGTGGTTGAGGATATTTCTCAACCAATATACTCAACTAATTTGTGATCTAGAGCCTTAATATTTACTATATTAGGTATTCAGATGTAGAAAACCGTTTAATTGGTTTTTTATCCTAGAAACTGAGCTATTAAGAGGTCAAAATTAAAAAAATTGGTACTTGGAGGTTATTGAATTTTTATCTGTTTGTCAACTGTTTCAGCGAATGTACATGCGGGAATCGTTCCCGTTATGTTAATAATAAGTAAGTTTGAAAACACTTTTTAAAGATCATGGTAAGCTGGCCTAATTGTTATAGTACTTGATCCACGGTTTTTCGATTTTAGTTTTGCTTTCAGTACGTTTATTTTTACTTATAAGGAGTTAATTAAAAAAAAACATAATACTCGCATGCACATATCACAGTTTCTGTATGAATCAATATATAATACTAGAAAAAGTACCCGTCGTTGAGTGGGTTCAAAAACAGCCTACAGAAAATGGACTCTGATTTATGAAAGTATGATAGGTTCTGAAAAGGAAGGGTTGTAAAGAGATAGCTTCGAATTTGGGGGTATCAAAACAAAAGCAAAATATGATGAAAGTAAAAATAAAATAGATAAACCTCATAATTTATTATACCATACCTGTTCACACTTAAACACGTATCACAATATTCTGTGGATCTATATTTAAAAAAAACTTGTTAAACTTTGTGACATATTTCCATTCTATGGAGGTCAGGCGCGAACGAACACCCCATAATTTTATTAAACTATTTTCTTCAAACAGAAACATAATTATAAAAGTATACTTACGCAGATAGATTATGAAAAGTTTTTATTAAAGTTTGTGCCTATTTCCATTGTATGTCGGCCAAGCGCGAACGCAGACCCACAATTTTATTATACCATCCCTATTTAAGTTAAAACATACTTATCAAAGTTTATTATGTACATCTATATCAAAAACACTTTTAAACGTTTTTTTTTATTTTTACATTTTTTATTTCCATACCTTGTGGACTAGGCGTACGCAGACCCCCACAATTTGTATTAACCACCGTTCTGCCAAATCAAACATAGCCATTCCTGTGTCTCGGTACATCTTCTATCATTATATGTAATCAGTTTTTTAAAATAGTCAACCATATAGGAGCATATTCGTGACCAGGCACACAGAAAGACGTCTAGCTTTATATAATGGATTTATTCGTATTTTACGACCTAGCAAAGCCGGACTGATTGCTAGTATTTATATAAGTTAATGTGTTGTATAGGGGGGCATATTAAGGGGATATAACAGAGGGATTGATATTTAAGGAGAAACGGGGGGCATATATAACAATGATGAGGGGACAGAGAAGAGGGGCGAGAAGACATTTATACAGTTCTGGGGTGTTTCTTCTTAACTCAGATAGCGAGGGTGATAGAGTGATAGCTGCACAGTTTTTATATTTCTTATAACATATAGAGAAAGAGGAGGAGGAGGAGGAGCATATTCTTGGAAAATTTACACAATGTTCATAATAAGATGTTTCACACATTACCTTTTAATTTGTGGAATGCCGACACGAAGGCAGTTATAAATATCGATGGTGCTTCTTTATTTCATTGGATCGGTGGAATGATGATGACGTCAGGAATTCACCTTTTGGATCTAAATGTTCTTTTCTTCGCTTCCAAAGGACTCTGACTCCAAATATCTCTCTCTGACTGACTAGCAGACTCAACTGTTCTGCCTCAACTGCTGCCCTTATCTGACTAACTCTAGCTCCTATATTGAGAATCACCCTTTTGCTGTGACGTCAGAATGGTGTTTCCTAACGTAACAAATTGGCGTGGCTAAGCACACGTTTTCCAAACACACTTTTGACAACACAGAATTCTTCAACTAATCTATTTTTAACACTCCCTATTTTTTACAATGTATTTTTAATTTGTATTGTTCATTCTTTTTAGCTGACAGTTTTAATATTCAGTTTCATAAAAGAATGACAATCAATACTTTACACAATATAAACAATATCTAAGTATTTATAATAGACTTTAACAATAGACCTTTTTAACATTCCTATTTCTAACATTTTATTTCTGAACCTGGCTTACAAGGTTCGAGTCTCGGCTTATCCTAATCTCATTTTCAATTATATAATGCTATTTTTATTTACATGGAAAGGCGAGAGCCTTTCTATTTAATAAATGGACGGCTGTAAGTTGATATGTGGGTATTCACATACGAATACCGGTTGACTACAGCATAACACGGATTAAGTCCTGTGCCACCTTACGTAGACTATTTTCACCTCATGTAGACTATTTTCACCTAATGTAGACTATTTTCACCTAATGTAGACTATTTTCACCTAATGTAGACTATTTTCTCCTAATGTAGACTATTTTCACTTAATGTAGAGTATTTTCACCTAATGTAGACTATTTTCACCTAATGTAGACTATTTTCACTTAATGTAGACTATTTTCACCTAATGTAGACTATTTTCACCTAATGTAGACAAGGGGCGTTTAATAAGTATAGTTCCTGACCGACTTCTTATACTGTCTGCCATCTTTAAATATAAGTGCTATAGACCAGAACAAAAACAACACTTCTATCGTTAGCGCTGCAAACGTATGAATATGCGTTTTTTTGCATAATAATAGTCAGAATAATACTAGTAATGATAATATATGAATATGCGTTTTTTTACCGAGAGCAGGTATGAGTGAAAACTCTAAACCCAAAATATGACTAATAGAGCGACCGACCAACCGTTACTTTGTAGGATGGCCTGAATGAATGAACGAATTTAAGGTAGTCGTAATAATAATAATAATAATAATAATAATAATAATAATAATAATATTAATAATGATAATAATAATGATAATAATAATAATAATATTATAATAATGAAAATAATATTAATAATAATATTAATAATATTAATAATAATATTAATAATAATAATATTCATAATAATATTAATAATAGCAACATAATAATATAAATAAAAATAATAATAATAATAATAATAAAAGTATTAATAATATTATTATTATTTATAATAATATTAATAATAACTTAATAATAATATTAATAATATAAAAATAATATAAAAAAATAACAATATTATTAATAATATTAATATAATTAATAATAATAACAATACTAATATTGATAATAAAAATAATAATAATAATAATAATAATAATAAAATTAATAATAATACTAATAATATTAATTATAATACTAATAATATTCAGAATAATAATAGTAATGATTAAAATAATAATAATAATAATAATAATAAAATAATAATAAGAGTAATATTAGAAATAATTACAATATAAATAATAATTACAATAATAATATTAATATTAATAATGATAATAACACTAATAATCATTATAATAATAATAATAAAAATAAAGATAAAAACAATAATAGCAATAATAACAATACCAATAATAATAATAACAATAATAATAATAACAGCAACAATAACAACAACAACAACAACAATAATAATAATAATAATAATAATAATAATAATAATAATAATAATAATAATAATAATGATAATAATAATTCTGATTTCATTTATGAACGTCTCTCTGGAAAGGGATGGGATTTATTTCCAAAGGATTTCCCTTAATCACGGCTTAAAACCAGGAGCTTCAAAGATCAAGGGCTTTCCTAAGGATGTTGATGGTACGTATATTGCAGAGGTTTGAAGGCTGCCTAAAACATCGGGGATTTGTAGTTTTTTCAATTGTCCTTCCAGACGACTTGATACTACTCCTAGTGTACCAACTACGACCGGGATTATTTGTGTTTTAACCCCGTGTATACGCCTTATCTGCAAGGCCAATGGAGCATAATTGCTCCACTTCTCATTCTCCTTCTCTCTTACATTCCTGTCCCAGGGTACTGAGAAGTCTACAATCTGCCAGCTTTTTGAGACCTTGTCAATGACGACCAAATCTGAATGATTATGTTCTTATTGCTTGGTCTTTATGACACTTTTGTCCAACCATACCTCTACCTTGCCATCCTCACTTGTTCTCACTTCATCAAGCACTCCCTCAAACCATTTCCGAGCACACTTCACCCAACCCTCTTACACACCTCCCAATATATCCGGAGTCCCATGCAATCGTGTCTTTTGCTGTACTCTCTCTGGGCCAGACCACTACACCCTGCTGCAAGGTGCGCAATTGACTCTGAGGTCTTACCACAAATCTGGCATTCTGCAGCAACTTCCTCTCCTAGAACCACTTTTTTAAACAATCGTGTTCCTAATGCCTGCTCTTGTGCTGCACAAACAAAAGCTTCAGTACTCTTAGCCAGATACCCAGCTCTAAGCCATTGCCATTATCTTTCATCAGCCACTTCTGCTATATCCTGGAAGAACCTTCCATGCATTTTCTTCCTAGCCAGTTCCTCTGTCCTTTCTCTATCCAGACGTTTCACATAATCAGCCTTGGTCTCACATACCTCGATTTCATTGACCACAACCTTAAGCATCCACTCCTTACTTCTAACCACATGCTCCTTCAACGACATCTCGTTTCTAACACAATCTTGTACACTTTTCAATCCTCTCCCATCATCTTTCATCTTTTGATAAAGCCTTGCTACGCTACTTCGAATGTGAAATATACCAAACATTGCTAAAACTTTTCTTGTTTTGATATCCATGGCATGCAAATCCTTGTCAGCCCATTCTAAAATTCCCGCAGTGTATCTCAAAACACTGACTGTCCATGCATTTACTGCTTTCATTAGGTGTCCTCCATACATTTTTGACTTTGCAATTAGTTTCACTCTTCTAAGATACTCCTTATTGATTTTTTCTTTCATTTCTCTGTTCATGATGTTTATCCCCTCCAGCACTCCCAAATACTTATATCCTGTATCTTCTATTTCTTTTATGATTTCTCCATTTGACAGCACTATTCTATTTGAATGAACCCTTACTCCTCACCAGCACCGCACATTTGCTAATCCCAAACTCCATACCAATGTCTTCTGAGTAAGTCCCCACAAGTTCAACCATTCTTTCCATTTCCTTTTCATTTATGCCGAATATTTTCAAATCACCCATAAACAGTAGATGGTTGAGGCTTCTGTCAGCAGATCCAAAGTTATACCCCAGTTTTTTCTCTCTTCAAGAGGATGCTCAGTGGCATCATTATCATTACAAAAAGAAGTGGATATTTCAAGGATATTTCAAGGAGATTCGGTATAATAATAAGGATAATAATAATAATAATAATAATAATAATAATAATAATAATAATAATAATAATAATAATAATAATGTAAAGTTGCAGTTTAGTCATCGTTAATTACATAAATTGAGAAGAATTTGATTATTTATATGGAAGGCTCAGCAATAATTGTTTGCATTATATTTGAAGGTATCTGTGTTGTATTCAACTGGGAAACAGTGTTCCGCATGCGGGCAGTTTTTAGATAAAAAACTTTGTTCAGGGAATTTGCGTTTAGATATAAAAAGTAGGGGAAATTATATATCGTGGTTGTAGTTAGTCTAGTATTTTTATTGACAGTTTAGCAAGGAAGAACTGTAGATTAGAGTTCTGTCGAGCACTTACCATGAAAATAACGATAGATCAGAGAAAGACTCGCAACGCCCCTGCTCTCAGAAAGATGTCGGCAAGAGAAACGGGCATCACTAGTTTTGAACTCTATAAAGGCTCGATAAGGCGTGCTGAGCAGCTCCTGGCCAGATGTGGCACCAATACTCCATTAAATAGCGTACCTGGCTCTTATACGATTAAAAGATTGCATTGGCAGTGAGATACCTATTCTATCGGTAAGGAATCCAACCAATACCGCGAATGTGTTCCACATCAGAGCAGGAGTAAAGATATCTTCATTGCACCACGTTCTCAACACCAGACGGGAGAGAATCAGAAAGATCTTGGTCATTGCTGGCTTATTGTACAAAAACTCAGTCATTTAATCTTTCACGCTTACGTCTGAAACATTGAATGCCTGACCGACAAAACATGGAGTAAAGCTACGAGGACGCAGATGTCTACAGAATTAATAATATTAGTCTGAGCAAAGAATGTCGTCAAAGTCTGAAATATTAAAAGAGCCATTGCAATAATTACCGGAATTCCGAAGACTACGATCAACCATTATAGATCTGAAAAGAATTGGCAGTCGAGCCAGTGTCTTATGAAACCGAAGCCACCATAGACTTCTCTGCCAGACATTGGTTTCAAATTCGGATTTTCGATTATTTACTTCATTATGCCCACGTAAGGTACAAGGTCAATATAGAATAGCACGTATGAACACAAAATCATTACAAAATGCTTTTACAACCCAAACAATACTTGTTGCCACTTGGACGTAATGCTCTACTATTTGGGATCACATCTACAAGCGATATATGAAGACTAAAGCAGTGTATTTTTGTTCACGTTACATTTAATCTTCTACAATTTAGCACACTCTAAGCCGCAAGAATATTACAGAGGGAAGCTATTAGACTAGACAGTGTTTGGACATAGAGAGATCTCATCGATAAGAGGTAAGATTTCGCTGCTGGCCGTGTTATTTAATCGAGAATATGTACTTCGAGGGGGGGGGGCAAAAGCGTAATGAATTCAATAAAGCACGTTCTATAAAAATAACTGTAAAACAGACACAGGAGTTCGACATTGCGGTTATTGGACAAAGTTGGATCTTGGTTGATAGAGCTGAGCCTGTATAGTTGTAAACCATTTCAGGGGAGACTAGCTGTTGATGCACCAGATTATAAAGTCTATTCTTTGCCTACGGTTGATTACTGTTTAGCTTTCAGAGTTTAGAAACAAGCGGGAAGGAAGGCGGGTTTGCCCGATCATAAAATACGCTTAAATATGATATTTTAATTTGCTAGATTTCGTGGATATTATTATTGAGTCGAAATTTCAAAAGTAAAAAAAAAAAAATGAATTGTGGCGGTATCAGTTGGTATCGAAACCGGAACTATAGCATTCAAAGTTGGTGGCGTTACTACTGTACTGACGTGACACGTACACGAATTGAGTAAAAATTAAAATATTTAAAATAATTTAAGATGAATGTAAACAATGTATGACGATTTGCTTTAATTTTGACTTCTTTTTTACCTCTCAAAACCTATTTAAACCAGCTTAAGACTCATAAAAGAAAGTTTCGTAAAAAATCCAATCATTTGAGGCATCTAGCACCGTTCTGCGACTTTTAGTTTCGGAGGAGATAGAGTTTGAAAATACGGAAGCACGCAGACAGACATATAACCGTTTATATATTAGATTTTTGGATCATAAAATTACCAAATTCCAAGCTTCATGTTCAAATAAAATCAACACAAAATACGTACATGTTCAAGCGAATCGTATTTACTACTCAATTATTACGAGTGTTCGTTTAATTTGTTTACCAGTCATTGTTCTTTAGTGACGCTCTAAATTAGAGTTTGGATGAATTCATAATATATAAAGAAGTTATACTTACGTAGTGTAGAAGAGCGCGGACGCGCGTATGCAAATGCTTAGCCGTATGCGAACAAAAAGAGTATCTGTACAAACAAGTGATCCTGTTCAACACGTTCGAGATCACGTTTAAGAGCATGTTCAAAACGACGTTCGAGAGGACAGATGTTAGAAAGAAGAAGCACGATCGCGTATTATTTGGGCAAGTACCCGTAATTAACTATCATTTTTACAAATAATTGAGTCGAGTTATTACTTTTGCTGTGTTCCTTTGGACGTAGACTTCATAAAAAGTGTTAGACGTAGCATTATTACTATTATTATTATTATTATTATATTTTATAGCTAACAAACTGCACAACTTATACAGTTTCAGCTTTTCTCTTGATTATTAATTTTCACACACGTCATCAAAGATATCATTGAAAAAGCCTATGGTGTTCGCTGAAAGTTGAGTGACAACAAGTCTCCCCCTGATTTCCAGTACACTCCACCTCTTTCGATTGCATTTGCAAATTAATTTGCATTATCGCAACAGCTGATTGCCATTGATTTCTCGGTGCCAGCAACCATTGGTCTTCATTGGAATTTGAGTGCCAATGAGCCTCCCAAGGTCCCAGTTCTCTTTACACTAATACAGAAGAGGTCAGTCAGTACGCACTCATCGGTCTTTCCTTTCTCCTTGACTCTACATGGCTAATCAGTCTCAGTCTTAGTTTGGGGAACAATTATTATTATTATTATTATTATTATTATTATTATTATTATTATTATTATTCTTGGATTATCTTACACATGTTTGGATGTTTTATGTTTCTGTCTTTGTGTACATTTTTTCCGGCTAAAAGCGACAACAGCGGCGGAGTTTAAAAAATAGCAAACGAAACAAGTAAGAGTTTCAAACCGAAATTTTAATTTGAACTTGAAATTCATGGTTAAACGAGAAATTGTCTTACACATGTTCGGATAGTTTATGCTTCTGTTTTTGTGTACATTTTTCTGGCCAAAAGCAACATCGGCAGAGGAGTTAAAAAAAACGAACATTAAGCTTTTCTAACTGAAATTATTATTATTATCATTATTATTATTATTAATATTTATTTATTTATTTTTTACTTTATTGGTTATTACTATTATTACTAGTAGTAGTAGTTGTGGTGGTGGTATGTTTTTATTATTACTGTAGCTGTAATGGTAGGTGTTGCTTTTTTGCTGTTAATATTATTGCTACCGATATTAGTGTTGCCATTATCATTGTAGATTTTATTTCTATTGTTGTTGGTGGTGGTAATGGGAATAGTGGTGGTGATGAAAGAAAAAGTTCGGGAGGGGATCTTTTACCTTGGTGGAGAACGCTCCTAGAGATAATGTTTCGATAAAACTATTAGTGGTGGTGTAAGCTTAAATTCACAAACCCCATTTATGGGAGAATATTAAATCAAAATATTGAAAATAACGACGTGAATGAGGCTAGAACACCTTATGATGGTCTCACGTTAGGTAGGTGTCCCACTGGTCAACAGGGTGGGTCCTATCGTCATCATACAACTGTTCGATATTCTGAGGATGTGGCTGGATATAGGGGAAGTGAGAATTGCCAGAGAGGGTCCCAAGACACGAAGGGAGTTGGAGCAGGAAATGTAAAAAAAAAAAAAACGTGGACGGATGAGGAAAGAAGAGTACTGTGTGAATGCTTTGTAAGAAGTAAAAGTACCAAATCTGGTGGATATATCCGAAAGGTGAAGGAAGAATGGGAATCGAGAGGAGAAGGAGCTAGAAGTGTCGCGAGTTTGGTATCCCAGTTAAAACAAATTAGTTGTCTCAGTCTCAGGTTATCTGCAATTTTATGTTTCATAACAGACACCTCTATGTTTCAAAACACGTACACACATGCAGTGGAAACAGCTTCAAAATAATGTCAATCTTCCAAACAGACAATTATTTTTATTTACTTGCACAGGACAAAAATTACATCACCAGATTCACTCCTGAACTGAACAGAGCTTAATATCAACACACAAAATCATGAAATGCAAGACACACTCGCATGCACATCCATATACATATACATATACACAGCCACACATAAATCACAACCGACACATTAAAATACACACACGCGCGTGCATACAACCACACACAGACATAGCACCCCTATCTCTAATACAACACACTGAACAATACCAACCCTACTTAACCTCGAAACCAACAACACTAGGAAACACCTAGAACCATAGTATAATATCTGTTCCAACACCTCGCCCCCTCCTCAGTCAGTGGAAGAGAACCCCCTCATGACTGAAACAACTATTATCCCTTCTATCATCCCCCTCCCATACCTATACCCCCTCCAATTACCCCCCCTCTGGGGAACAAAATCTTACCCACACTAGGAACCGATCCTGGGTCTGGCCATACCCACATGGGGAGACAAATAAATAGAAACATTAAAAAATCCCCTATACATATTTTTAAATACACCCCTCTATCTAAACAAACATAATATAAAGAATACCCGAAAAGACTGAAACGAAAAATCACAATACTAAAATCCAAGAATCCAAAAAATAAATATCAAAATAGAATGAAAGCACCCCTACCCTTATTTCAGAAGAGCTGGTCCCCCCTCCTCACGCATACACATTAGTAACGACCTTGTATCACAGTCACCTTCCTAGGGAAGCAAATAATCTCATAATACTATAAAACAGTACACACATCCTCAAACCAACAAAAGAAAACACACACACACACACCCTCCCCTAAAGGAAAAGGGAAAAAAACACAAACAGAAAGAGAGAGTGAGAGAGAGAGAGAAACACCACAGGAGAGTGACTACAACCGAGGTCAGTGCCCCCACCGACAAGCCCAATAAAAGAGTAATAAAAATTGAACATGCCAATGAATAATAGACACTTTTACGCCTCCACCCCTTGGAAACAATTCAAATGAACTACAAAAATGTCATTTTTACATTTCCAACACATTTGAAAATAATTTCTGATGAGGACGCTTCACAGACCGTCTGAAACGCGTAAAAACGATTTCAATGACTTAAAAACATTATTACAATGATCCAAATATAATTCTCAATGAAAAACCAAGACACGGAATAATAAAATAATGTTAAAAAATACACATTGTTTGTGACTACCCCCTTATTTAAATATACATCTTTCTTTCGTTGGAATTTCTTAACCCATTAGCGTAATGGTTAGGAGCCTTGACTGCCATACAGACAGTCGGGTTTCAATCCAGGCTTGAGGTGGTTGCCTGTCTAGCCGCACTGATGAGCTGTGAAACAGCGAAACAGTACTGTATGTGGATGTATATATATATATATATATATATATATATATATATATATATATATATATATATATATATATATATAGCTTCTTTGTGTGTGTGACTTCGTTCCTATTTTTTGCAAATTTCACACAAAGGTAATTTATATATCTGGCGTCGTTCTTAGATATGTTTGGTACATAAATTCATCCTCTAAGTATCGAAAATCGAAGAAATCCCATCTTAGAAATGGTCGAGCTTTCTTAAATATAAAAAAGAAGTTAAACCTGCAAACTAAAATATTAAAATTTCAGCAAATAAATCGTCTTTAAAACACAGATTTATTGGACTCCGGACATCTAGCTCAGTGGAAGAGCATTCAACTACCGATCGAATGACCCCTGTTCAATTCCGGGTGTACTTCACAATTAAATGTTATGTTTTCTCATAAATGAGTTCGATTTACGATAAAAGAGTAGTAAACATTTAAAATAGCCGCAAATCATTTCTTTGTTTGCATATTTTAAAACTAATCATTAGTCTAAAGTGACTTTTCAGAGATTCATTTTCAAACACAAATCTCAGCTGAATGGATATTGTAAACAAACACAGACAGAATTTGTTGAACGACATTATCATTATTATGTTTATATTTATTTATTGAGAATTGGTCCATCAGGTAAATTATTCACCGTGATATAAATTAATCAATATAAAATTGATTCTATAGCAATATATACCCAAGCTGCATAAAGTAAAATAAATGTTTAAGCGTATTGTACAACGGGGCAACGCCGGGGTTCCAGCTAGTATATATATATATATATATATATATATATATATATATATATATATATATATATATTGTTTTAACAAAAATCAAGACATCAAAGAATTGGCTGGCAGCAACAAATAGTGTATTTCATCAATTACAATTGTTTCAATAACTATTCAGACAAATTCAAACATTATGTCGTTTGAAAATGTTCACAAGAACAACCGTTTTCAGACTTATTGAATAAAGACACTTTAACAATAAAACATTATGGACGCCATTTCCCTTATAAGGAAAAGAGAACAAGCGAGAATATTTTACCTATATCTCATCCTTGTAATTTTTTTTTTTTTATTCTTTGATGTCTTGGTTTTTATTAAAACAATATATGAATTGTCAATTATGAAACATGATAATTTTGTAGCTTACTGTTTAAGTCATCTTTTTGGCTTAAAATTTATTAGTATATGAACGATTACTGAATTATATAAAGCCAGTAAAATTCGGAATACTACAAATAAGACTATACATAAATATACATATATATATATATATATATATATATATATATATATATATATATATATATCCGATTCCTTATTACTATATTGACCTCTGTATTAACAAAATAGTTGTGTGAATATATAGTACAAAAAATCCTTAAAGACCTGGTCCCCCAACCACTTCTGCCATTGATAAGGCATCTGTCCGTCAAGTTGATGCTGCCATTTTGGAAGATCGGCGAATTACTATTCGCCAAATAGCCCAAGATGTATAGATTAGTACAGGGTCTGTGGAAACTATCATTTATGATCATTTGCATATGCATAAGGTGTCTGCCAGTGGATTCCCAGGTTGCTAGCACCATTCCAGAAGCGAGAACGCGTCGAGTGCTCGAGGATGAATTTGGAGAAGTGCCAAGAAGATAAGTCAAAGTTTTTCAAAAAACTGATTACTCAGGATGAAACCTGGGTCCACCATTATGATCCAGAGACCAAAGCATAGTCGATGCAGTGAAAGCACTTGGACTCACCACCTCCAAAGAAGGTAACGGTGCAGCTCTCCGCTGGCAAGGTCATGCTCACAGTCTTCTGGGATCATGACGAAGTAGTGATGACAGATTTCCTGGCTAAGAGTACCGCAATTACAGGAGCCTATTATGCTTTACTTTTGAGGAAATTAAGGGAAGCTATCAAAATCAAGAGGCGGGCCAATATCAGCAAAGGTACCTTCCTCCAGCAGGTCAACGCTCCGGTCCACAACTCGCATGTCGCCAGATCAGAAGCTCGGGTGTGCTTATGAAATTTTCCCCCATCCTCCCTACTCGCTTGACCTTGCACTCTCTGACTTTCACCTCTTCACAGCCATGACGTTGTTTTTGAAAGGAAAGCGTTTCCAAGATGATGCAGCCTGGATTTCTGAAGTCACATCATGGTTGGAGGACCAACCTGGGGTGTTCTACAAAAACGGTCTCCAGAGCTGCATCAAACGATGGGAGAAATGCATAACTCTGGGTGGTTTCTATGTAGAGAAATACTAATAACTGTGCCAAGTTTCGTTGCTCTACCGCTATGGGAAGTGGGGCAGGGGTAGTACTTATTGCACACCCCTCGTATGTTATATTATATTTTTGTTGTTTGTTTCCTATGTTAAAATCATATATTGATTATATTTCGTAAATGAAACAGATCTGTAATAAATGTACCGAAGGTTGGCGTTTGAAGATTGATTGCTAATATCAATAATATATTTGACTAAAAATATAGCAAAATTGATTTTCATTCATATATGGTCTGTTGTTATATTTAACAAGCTAAGAGGTTTTAAACAAAAAAAAATACCTGTGCACAAAGAGTGATATATGAGCGCGAAAGCGTACTTTTTCTCAAAGCATATAGCTACGCACCAACATATATATCTATATTTATATACATATATGGATATATTAAAATGAAGTATGAAACGTATATATATATATATATATATATATATATATATATATATATATATATATATATGTATAGAGAGAGATAGAGAGAGAGAATCATCCACACACAGTACTGTTTCGCTGTTTCACAACTAATCAGTGCGGCTAGACTAGCAACTGCCTCAAGCCAAGGTCGAAACCCAAAATGAAAATCAAGGCTTCTTACCAATACGCTATACGGCTGCTGCTATATGGGTAATTGATTAACGATGGTTTTGACATTGTCCAAATTCCTCCGTTCGATGTGTTTACACAAAAGAATTTCGCTTAATACGCCAGTGGTTGATTGTATATCACTTCCCGATATGCTCATAACATAATATATATATATATATATATATATATATATATATATATATATATATATATATAGAGAGAGAGAGAGAGAGAGAGAGAGAGAGAGAGAGATAACTTTATTATACTATCAAAACAAATTGGAAAGGAAAATTAATAAAATATGCTTCAGGCCATGACATGTTGAAGCTAAATGCTTCTCATCAGAACAGAAGAATAGATTGATATCACATGCAAATATAAAAATATCTGTCTTAAGTAAATGTAGATATGAAATGAGATTAAATGAATAGAATGAAATTTTAAATAATAATAGAAATAGAAATAGATTGAATGTATTGAATATGCAGGTAATATTAAAAAAATATAAGCCACTATAAAATTATGGGAATCACTAAAGAAGATCCAACAATTAAAGATGGAATGATAAAGAGTGACGATAGAAAATACAGTGGAGAAAAAAGGCAGTGGAGATGTAAGCATCAAACAGGGGAAACACGGAAATACATATATAAATCAAACAATCTGAAGGTGAAGAAAGATCGGGTTCAAACAATGTTCAAAAAAGTTTACAAAATAAGTTAAAAAATATTGTCCCAAATATGTTCAAAAAAAGTGTTCGAAAAATATTCAAAAATTGTTCCAAAAAAGTGTACAACAAATGTTAAAAAGAAGTGTTCAAACGAAGTTCCAAATAAGTTCCAAAAATGTTCAAATTAATTTGAAAATAAGATTAAAAAATGAAATAAAATAAGAATAATACGTTCCAAAAACTGTTCAAAATAAGTTAAAAAATACTGTTCCAAAAATGTTCAAAATAAGTTAAAAAATACTGTTCCAAAAATGTTCAAAAAACTGCTCAAAATAACTTAAAATATATTGTTCCAAAAATGAAATAATGTAAAATAAAAATAAAATAAAAATAAAATGATACAGATTCCAGTAACATCTTTAGTTAAGGAAAGAGAAGAATATAGCAAATCCAACAAGGTAAAAAAAAATGGTAGGGTATCAAGTCTCAGTATAATCCAATTACTTTCTGGATTTCCGAGTTAGATCGACACATCTGAAAAAGGTCGAAGTTTTCGTCGACCGAAAAGTTGTGCAAATAACAGTGAAGATGAAAATAGTAATCAGAAGAATGCAACTGATATTTCTTTTAAATATTAAATATTTTACTGAACATGATAATAGAAATTAAATATATGAACAGATTAGTTAATTCCGTCAGTTTGAACAAAATAATGTTCATATTTCACAAAGGAGTAGACATAAATTGCATGGCTGTTCGTTTAAAGAAAAATTTTGTTGTTCTTGAAAACTAGGTTGCTCAAATGACGTCCCTAAGTATCACATTAAAAAAAAAAAGATTCAACAAGAGCAATTTTCATGCTTTATCGAATATTTGTCAATGATATAAGATTATTTCCCTTGGTGATTACGCAAAACCTTCTCAACTACTAATATCCATGGCTAATGATACACTACCTAAAAGGTTTTTTTCACACTCATCGGCTTAACGTTCACAAAGAATAAGAATTGCAAGAAAATCATGGAAGGTATTGCTTAGGCTGCTGCGAAGAAAGAGGACTCTCTCGATCGTGCTAGAAAATTACTCGCAACTAAGAGTGATTTGTACCTCTGGAGGACCACTGCCCATGCCTAAAATATTATAGCCATATATGGGTTAGGGTATCTGCTTCTAGTCTCTCACTCTAGATCGAGGTTCAAAAAGGTTGCCGACCTAAAAGGTCTTAAACAACCTTAGTCACATCGACGAAATATTGCATCTTTGTGCCTGTTTTTCGGGTATTTTAATGGAAATGCTCCGACGAACTACAAGAACTACAATAACTTGTACACCCTCGCCGTAAATAATAACGATAAACTTGACAAGAAACTCCCATGCCTACATTGAAGAGATGCTTAAATGCTGGAAAACATTTAACTCAAATAGTTTATTTCCTCGAACTGCCAGACTATGTAATTCCCTGCCTGGTCCTTGTTTCCACGACTATACTTACATTCAAATGTAATGTAAATAGACATCTCGCTGCTCAACTCCTTGTATCCATGCGTATTGGGCCCCAGATAGTATCTCTGTACGTCCTGTTTGAGGTCAACAGGAAGTAAAAAAATATTTTAGTTTGTCGTACATAATTAGTAAAATCCGAGTACAAATCGATGTTTCTTTTCCAGCTAATGAAAATATTTATACATAGTAGTAGTAGTAGTAGTAGTAGTAGTACAAATAGTAGTCGCATAAATAGAAGACGGAGCTATGCAGATTGCATCAGCAAACGACACCTGGTGGCAGAAAGATGCAGCTGACCAGAACTTTGATTACATGTTCAAGCTGCTAATCATTGGCAGCAGCAACGTCGGCAAAACCTCATTTTTATTCCGATACGCCGATGATTCCTTCACGTCGGCTTTTCTAAGCACAGTAGGAATAGCTTTTAAAGTCAAGATAAACGGGTAAAGCTACAAATATGGGTGAGTAACATCTTTTTTCCTTTCAATTACAATTTATTTATCCATTGTTTATATATATACTAGCGGGGCTTGTGGAAATTCCACAGCGGACTATTTCACATGCTATATATTGATATTGGCAGTCTGTGAATGTTCCCCGTAAATGGAAACACCCTGATATTATTGTAGGTCTGTTGTAAAAACTGGAAAAGTATTTATCTAAGCAAGCAGGGACGCCCGGCATAGCCTGATCGTAAATACGCTTAAATATGATATTTTAATTTATGCAGATTTCGTATATATTATTAAAGAGTAAATTTTCTATCGATTCTTATATATCATAAATTTGTTATTTAAATATATATATATATATGTGTGTGTGTGTGTGTGTGTGTGCATCAGCTTGAATTGAAACCAAAACCAAAACTTGTGATGAATATATATATATATATATATATATATATATATATATATATATATATATATAACTACTTCATTTACTCACATAAAATTAATATACGAAAGTATAGATTTATGCGTAAACTTTAAGTATTTACTTAAAAAGTGCTCAATACGTAGGTAGAGCTAGTTAGTAATTTATAAAATATATATGGCGATTAAGCTACACTAAATATATTCAGCGTTTCATCCAGTATAGGATTCGTCAGGCTTATGCGCGAATTCTGTGGTTGTTTCTTGTTTTATATATGTTGAGGATTTTAGTTAGCCAATCAGCTTTCTAGTATCCACCGCACCCCTTCCTATCAGTCAATGGTCATGCATTTTATCGAACAAAGGATCTGTTTTAGAATTAGGTTAGTGGTTTAAGGTAGACGTTTTCCTCCCTTTTTTATATATATAAATATACATATGTGGACACACATACATATATATATATATATATATATATATATACATATATGTGTGATCGTTTATGTATATCCATGTTTATTTATTTATTTGTTTGTTTTCTATTGTTTTTGTTAGTTTTAAAGCTATTTTGTATCGCTATCATAGAGTAAGTTTTATTTTGAACTAGAGTTCCTTCGGTTATAATTGAAACTGAAACCAAAATCTATGAGTGGTCCTTAAACTATATCCAGTGGTGAGGCCCCAGTTTGAGGGATTTGGTGAGTGTGGAGCCACCCTTTAATTTCCATTGCTCCCAGGTCCACTCTGACCCGGAGTGGTAGTACCTGTTAGGGTCCTAACAATGGGTTAAATAGAAACCGACTTGAAAACAACAAATATGTTCTATTAAAAAAGTTGTCTTCAAAATCTTTGGATTCTGCATTAAATAACTTGAAAAGGGTTGATATGCCGTAAAACAAAACAACCAAACAATCAAAATCTATGGAAATATCTTGGTAAAATTATTTATTATAAGAAATGGAAGGTCATAGCAATTAAACGACAGTCGCTTGGAAGAAAAAAGATGTAAATGTGACACATAAAATAACACACGCTATCGTATTAATGTATATATATATATATATATATATATATACTCGGGTTTTTTTTTTTATATTCAAAAGTAATGGACTAATGAATTCAACGAGGTTGTTAAATAGTGCTCAATAAAAAGAGCTGATAATACTTGTTTATTGTTATATAAACATGCTCACATCCCGCTGCTACAAATAGCCACTTGTTTCAATCAAACAACAGATATCATCAGGCAGCGACTTGACTATTCAAAAGTTCAATGAATAATCAATATATTTTATATATATATATATATATATATATATATATATATATATATATATTATTAATTTAATTTATTAAATATTTATTAAATGCTTTTTGCATGCGCAGGGGTTTCCATGAACATATGTTTCTGGGTATCACCCATCATCAGCATGGCTAAATTTTTAACATATACTCAGAAACATGCGTTCATGGATAGGTTTGTGCACAGGAAAAGTTTTTAATAAATATTTCAATTTAAAAAAATAAATTAATATTTCAAAAATAATAATAACAAAAACATATGTCCCTCCCCCCAAAAAAGGGCAACGCAAAAGGGCAGGTAACCCCCTCAATGCTTAGGTAAGCAAAACAATTAAATATAACAGAATCGCTAATAAAAAATATTAGCTTTTATACACACACACACACACACGCACGTATGTATAAGAGTTGTTCTGTATGAGGGCATGTTCTTTGTTATATGAGGGTTGTTTCAAAAGTATAACCTTCTATTTTTTTAACTCAGAAGTTTGAAAAGCTACGAAATCGGCAATGATATCATTAAAATGAACGACCTTTTTTTCTCCAGATTTTATTTATCTACATATTCACCACCATTAATAAAGTGCACTTTTGCCAGCA
The DNA here is from genome assembly GCF_053919585.1 of Euprymna scolopes. Classification (NCBI taxonomy): domain Eukaryota; kingdom Metazoa; phylum Mollusca; class Cephalopoda; order Sepiida; family Sepiolidae; genus Euprymna; species Euprymna scolopes. The sequence continues at coordinate 132,096,907 of NC_136499.1, read as the reverse complement.
ATGGCTGTGCATGGGCGTCCAGAGAGCGCTTTGTCATACGAGGGTTGTTCTAAAAGTAGAGCCTCCTATCTTTTATTAACTCCAAAATTTTTACAGCTACAAAGCCGAGTGTGGTACTATTGAAATGAGTGAAATTTTGCGGCCCAGAATTTCTTTTTCCACATAGTCACCACCATTGTCAATGCACCTTTTCTAGGAAGTCAAAAATGCATCTTTGCTTCTGACGCACGTCCATGACAGGAGTTGCGTTTTTAGAGTCCGCACCATCAATATCTTCAATAGAGAGATGAAACGTTCAAGTCATGAATGCATAAGTTCAGTCATCATAATGATGCAATTTGCAATCGCCTCTGACCCATTCAGGCGGAATGAAAAATAAGAGACTTATTAAAAAAATAAGAGAAATTATTGCGATTAGCACCAATTTTATATTTTATGCATTTTTTTTTTTTACCTTTCAATATAAGACTTAAAAATGCGGGTTAGTTCGGACTATTGTCTTCAGTGCTGTCCAGTTTAGCAACTTCGGTTAGAATGTCGTAATGTTTAAAATTAAACCTGAAGGTCGAAGGTTACATCTGCCGAAATACTGTGAATATAACGACTAAGATGGGATAGCAGATTAAATAATACAAGTTATATAATTATATTAAATGTCATTGCTTTGTGTTAAGTATTTCTTGAATGAGTTTAGTTGGCGTGTGATGAAGTAAATTTTTAGGTGCTTCTACATAATTTGAACCAAACCGACTTTTGTCAAAATTAAGCTAATATTCAGATTGTTGTTATAAAAAAAAACAGTTCTGTTCAAATACTGTAGAAGTACCAACTTTTAAATAAAGTATTCATTCACATCAAACATACTCTCCTCGAGCGATCGAATATTTTTTATAGCCAAATCTTAACGTATCTTATTAAAGGAGAAATAAAAAAAATCGTTTCATAAAAAAGTTTCTAAATTTTAGCATTTTATACTGCTGAAATACGTAGAATTTTAAATTGCAGTAATGCATTCCATTTTCATTTCATTCGTAAATATGTGACAGAAATTTATCTTCAAATACCTTTAATCTCGAATTAAAGCTACGGACTGAAAATAATTAAATATTAATAAGTCTTTAAACTCCATTTTTAATGGAGAGTAGAAAATGCATTGTGGATGCGTTATCGGCAGCTTTCGTTACTCTCGCTTCTCCTTATTTGTCCCTCAGTCCTCATTTCTAATGAGTGATGTTTCTGACAAAGGGTGAAGAAAAAGCTGCTTTCCAGGACGGTGGTACTTCGTAAACAAAGCCTGAGATGTCGGAAATTTTCTGTTTCTATGTCTATGCGTGTGGCCATGTCACTAGTAAGGGTGCTGGGGTAAACGTTCATCTGGGCTGACGTTATCCGCCTGATAGTCAGAGACCCGAACCTTGAATTAACCACTGAAGAGGTTGTCTTATCAGCAGGTGCAAAGTACTGGGGCTGCTGTATTGCCATCTGGTGAATGGATTCTGGACCATGCAGTAGTTTCTGGTGGGATCTCTCGATGACATACTAGTGGGTAATTGTTACGGCTTTACCTTATCATGTGCTACAAAAACATCCTGTCTTTCTCTCTCCTGCTTCCCTCTCTGTCCTGCTCTAACCAAGTCTGTCGACCTGTTCCACAAATCCTCAACATGAAATATCTCCAGAAAAAACCGAATAAACCTAGAACTCCATCCTCCGACGTAGACCCCTACTGCCATGTCTCCTTCTCCAACATCAGGTGTCTACGTTCCAACCTTCCAGCGGTTGAAACCCAATTACAGGAGACGAAGCCGAACATATTCTTCCTAAGCGAAACTGGCATAGGGCCGACCACTTCCCAAGACAAGTTAATAATTAAAGGATACTCTAACATTACATCTACACCTGACCCCAAGATCGCCATGGGCATGGAATATGTGCCTACATTAAGGATGGCTTTTCGTGTGGTAAGAATATCGCCAGTGAAGGCCCTAATTTACCTTATATGTGCCTACGGTTGCACTTGCTTGCACCACTGATTTATATTTGCCCTCTATCGCGACCACAACAGCAGTGTTAGTATCTTTAAGAGCATATCTGAGAAAATTAACCACATCCTGTCTGCTCATCCTTCGGCTAACATTCACATTTGTGGTGGCTTCAATGTCCACAATGTGGAATGGCTGACCCACTCGAACAAGACAAATGATGAGGGGAGGTTCTGTCATGATTTTGCCATTGCTTATGACCTCACCCAGATTGTTCACGAACTCACGTGTGCCCGATACTTCTGGTCCGTACGCTAGCCTTCTAGACCTTTTTCTCACAACTTCCCCTGAACTATGTCCATGTTCCGTTCCGTCTACTCTGAGATCTTCCGACCACTCGGTTGTATCAGTTAAGATAAAAACGAAATGCAATAAGTCTTCAGACGTACCTCTCCATCGTACTGTATATTGATACTCTGCGGCTGACTGGGATAGCTTCCGTACATTTATATCTGATCTACTCCTGCATTCCATGTTTAAAAAGAATGTGTCCTCTATAGTATCAGACCTGACCTGACCGAATGGTTAATTGTAGGCATAGACTTATGGCATAGATTAATACCATCCAACAAAAATCTAACAGCCAGCCATGGTTCTCCCCAGAATGTGCTACTGCCATCGCGCACAGAAATCACTTTTTTCATAGCTACCAACGTAATAGATGCACCGAGACTAAAGCTGCTTTCATAACTGCTAGCAACCACTGTAAAAGAGTATAAAAAAGGGCAAGAGAGCTATTTGCTCACTCCGTTAAATCCAAAGTAGCTGAGCAGCGGCGGTGTTCCCACCAGTTTTGGCAAATAGCAAACAGGATCCTGAACAGAAGCGTGCGTTCTATCCCAACCATCATCAATGGACCTGAGGTCATCTCGTCAGCATCAGACAAGGCCATACTATTTGCCAAGAACTTTGCAGCTAATTCTACTTCATGCGACCAGGGCCATCAACTCTCCGTATTTCCTGTTATAACAAACAGCACGCTATGCAACAAAGAAATATCCGTGCGTGAAGTCGCCAAGCTAATCAAGAACCTTGATTCCAGTAAAGCAACTGGCCCTGATGGCATTACAATTATATTGCTGAAAAAGTTTAAACCAGAACTTGCCCCAATACTTACAAAACTGTTTAAGCGCTGCCTTAAAGAGAAGTGCTTCCCAACACCCTGGAAAACCTCATCAGTATGCCCTGTATTTAAGAATTCAGGTGATAAGTCGTCTCCATCTCAGTACAGACCAATAAGTTACCTGTCATGAGTAAGTTGTAGGAATTCATATTAAATAGAGAAGTAGTCAACCACCTCGGCAGAAATAACCTTCTTAGTGACATGCAATATGGTTTCCGTTCTGCCAGATCTACTGCAAATATGCATATAATGGTTATACCTCATAGGATTAGTGCATCTCTCGATAATGGCTTCCTTTCTAGAACAATTGCTCTTGACATATCAAAGGCCTTCGATAAGGTATGGCATAAAGGCCTACTTCACAAGATGTCCAGCTACGGAATAACTGGAAGTGTATTCTCAATCATTAAATCATTTCTCTCTGATAGACTCATAAGAGTAGTGCTTGATGCGCAGAAATCAGAGGCCCAAAGTATTAATGTTGGAGTCCCTCAGGGGTCCATCCTGGACCCAATACTTAAATCATTCGTTGACATCTATGCTGATGACACGATCATCTACGGCAACACATCAAAGGTCGTAAATGACAAAGTTCTCTCTGATTCTCTATTCCTCTGATCTCGAGCGCGTGGTACAGTGGGGACAGAGGTGGCTGGTTACTTTTTATGCATCTAAAACCAAGCTCCTATCTTTACATCATCAACGCTCTGATCCCCATCTGGAATTAATTGAAATGGATGGCTCTCGCCTAAGAGAAGTGCCATGTTTTGATAAGCTTCTGGGCTTGACCTTTACTCCTGATCTGAAATGGAATACGTACATCAAGTCAGTTGCCACGGTCGCTGGAAAAATGGTAGGATCCTTCTACCGCTCCAGAAGATATCTCACTGCTGATGCAATTCTCTATTGATATAAAAGCCAAGTACGTCCCAGGATTGAGTACTGCTGCCAAATCTGGACAGGAGCTGAGCTGCTAAAAACAGCCTATCCTGCCTTGACAGTGTACAAAATAGGCTTCGTGGCTTAGTGGGGATGCCCTTTTCTCTTCTCTGCAACCTCTCTCCCACGGGAGAGACTATGCGAGCCTGTCTTTGTTTTATCGTTACTTCCATGACAAGTGCTCGTCTCAGCTCCAATCTCTGCCCCCACCCCTCGTCAATCTTTCACGATAAAAACTCGTCTAGCTGAAACCACTGTCAAACAGTTTCGCCACTCTTTATCTGTACCAAAACCAAAACGTACATTCCATGAAAAAAGCTTCTTTCTTAGAAGTGCACTCTGTTCCGTTTGCCTGTTTCCCACCTGACTACAACCTGGATGTCTTCAAGTACAAGATAAACAAATTCCTGATGAACTGCCCCCTTAAGCAATACTATTTATCAAATCTCTAATACTAACGCAATAACCCTTATCCCCCGAATGGCTTTCGAGCCTTGATATGTGGTGACCACCTTGTAAAAAAAGAAGAAGAGGAAAGAAAATCACGCGTTGTAAATATATTTCTCTTCTAATAGCAAAAGATTAAAAGAAAATGAAACAATGTCAAGTGATCTTATTGGTTATTTGAAATGACCACGCTTAGGCTGAAAGGTAACCGTAGGTGTCTAATGTGTTTGACAACTTTCCCCAAAAAATTGTATTCCGCCCGAAATTTCCCAGAAGGATAGATTGAGCTACGAAACGGAAAAATGTCGGCGGCTTGTCATTTTATGTTTCATATTTGTACTTTGACAACAAATATTTTTATATATTTTTTTTGTTTCCATTTTTTTTTTTCTGCCATCGCTCCTTTAGATGTTTCATATTTTAATGGCGTCCGATGAGAATGGACGTCACTGGGATTCCAATCATCGATTGAATCGAGAAAATCTCAACGACTTACGTTTTTTGCTCTTTTGGGTTTTTTTACCTGACAATAAATTGATACTTTCGCTTCGTTGTAAGTTATTTTTTTAATACCAGCAGCCAATTAACTGTCATATATGCGAAGAAATAAAATTGAAATATATTCTATACTAGCTTCATAAAACCTCTGCGCACACTCACAACTGGAACAAACACATTACGACTGCTGCAAAGAAGGTAGGTTCCATCTCTCGAGATAGAAAACTGCTCGTACCTGAGAGTATTCTGTACCTCTACAAGGCCACCATTCGCCCATTCATGGAGTATTGTTGCCACATCTGTGCTGGTGCATCTGTGCCGCTATCCTGGTCGTAGGTCACCAAAGTGTGACCACTGATCTCGTCCGAGTCACTATTCTGATCAACAATGATCAGATGTGACCTTTTCAATTGCAGGATAACCCCTTGGTTGCGCTGGTCAGTCTTTAATTCGCGGTCGGTTCTTGTAAGGCTTGATATGCTGTCGTCTCGCCGGGCAGTCGCCCGCTAAGAAAAAAGAAACAGTAATTCACAACTCAATGCACAGAGGAAAGAAAACAAACTCAGCTTCTTCTAGCCCGCTGATTAATTATCAAGCAAAAATATATATATATATATGTTATATAGTGGGGTGTCATAAAGAATGGAGGTGAACCTTGCTTGCTTGATGGTACACGTCAGCGTCCTCCCCAGCCCAGGGGGGGGGGGCAGCTGAAAAGCCGTCTGTCTTCTTCAACACCCGAAACCAAACTGCCAAGAAAGAATCAGCTAGCCTCATCACATGACACCACCTAATCTGGTCAGCTGACCCTTCTTCTGCAAACGTGTCCACTGTCCACGTTATTCACTTCTCTCTCTTTCCCTCCCTCTCCCTCTCTCTTTTCTCTATTCTCTAATAGAGACACAGAGAGAGAAAATAGAAAGAGTAAGAAAGCCAGAGAGGGGGGGAGAGATGCTCTTTAACATATATATATATATATATATATATATATATATATATATAGTCATCCACATACAGTACTGTTTCGCTGTTTCACAGCTCATCAGTGCGGCTAGACAGGCAACTACCTCAAGCCAGGATTGAAACCCGACCGTTTGTACGGCAGTCAAGGCTCCTAACCATTACGCTATTGGCGGCTGCTTGAACGAGTAGTGAGTTTAACGATGTTTTGATATCGTTCGAAATACCTCCGCTCGATTTGTTTACACAAAGAGCGTCGCTTATATGCTAATGGTAATTCGTGTTTCACTTCTCAATATGCTAAACTCAAGGTGAGGAGCACTATAGTCATCCACATACAGTACTGTTTCGCTGTTTCACAGCTCATCAGTGCGGCTAGACATATATATATATATATATATATATATATATATATACAGAGAGAGAGAGAGAGAGAGAGAGAGTTTTAAATTGACATTGTTGTTGGCGGATAAACCCAAGATGAATATAGCACAATCATTTATTTTTGAATTTTCTTTCAACAGGGAGTTTACTGTAATCCAGGCGCACCCTATTTAATAAAGAGTTATGTTTGCTCGTTTTTATAGTTAATTTTAAGTTTTTCGCCCCCTCCCTTGAGGAGCCCAATCACCCTTCGGACTAATCATGTCATACATCTATCATTGTTTTTTCTCTCTTGCATACGACCCAAAAAAGATTTTTCAATCATATAGGTGTCATTTTGTCAGCTAAGCTCCGACCTTTGTCCTATCGCCGCTATGTTGCATCTCTATGCCTGTTTGACAAGTACTGTAATGAAATATACTCTGATTAACTCATTGCACTTATGCGTCCTCGACGTACATATCCCCGACAAACTCTTTTAGCAACACAATCTCTCCCCTTCACTGTTGAGATCTCCAAATTCCAGAAAGCTTTCTATTTTGATAGTTTTTATCCTCCGAACAGCTAGACTTTGGAATTCCCTTCTTGCCACGTGCTTCCCTGGCTTCATAGATATGCAAAAGTTTAAATCCTAAACCGACATTTTGTTAATCTTTCTTCGGCATAGTCTTGTTAGAGATGAACGTGAATAAAAAAAGAAATAAAAAACAATAATTCACATCTCATCTAACATTAACCATATTACATTTTCGATTGACAGATTCTTTTAATGGCTGCCAAAAACTGTCTTCTCAATTATAATTGCAAGCTCAATATCTGTTAAGTACTGCTGTGCTCAACAAAATAGAATTGTAAACTTTGGCTTATAAAAACAGTTTAATTTGTCACATCGGATTATGTCTGGGTGAGAGAGAGAGAGAGAGAGAGAGAGAGTGAGAGAGAGGGGAGTAAGGGATCTTTGTGGATCGATTGAAAAGTGAGCATTTTTTATACGTCATCGCGAACACTGCTCCGTGACATTTGCCTAAGTCCGTTTTTTATATTTTTTATTTACGTATTCATGAAACATTTTCTTTGTTCTATGGTTTCGTCTCACCGAATAATACTAATCAGCTGTATAACTCGACTTCAATAGCTAGGACGATCTCTTCAGTGTTTGTTTTGTATTCCTGATTTAGTGTACAACATATCATTTAAATAAATACAATGATTCTCACTTTCTGAAAAAGTTTTAGTGTAAGGATAGAATAAATTAATTTATACTTTTATTTTAGATGCAAGCACAACGGCCGTAGAAATTACATCGTGTTCTGCGTACCGTCTGTTTTTCTTCTTACCGTTAACGCATGTGTAAACACATTTTCAATACTTAAAAAAATATTTATTGTTTATTTATTTATTTATTGTAACATTTTTAATGGTTTAAATTCTATTTCTTACGATACCATAATTATTAGCTAAACATCAACATTTTAAAATTAAAGGGTAATACCGTTTTCATAGCAGCTTCAAAGGACAAACTATTAGGTTGTTGATAAACAATATCGTTTCCTCACATATGTTATTTTATATATAATTTCTCAATTAATTCATTGATATATATATAGCCATGTTATATATCATTTTGAAGCAGATATTTTGCTAAATCGAATCGTGTCATTCGTTACCGTAATCTATTTATTTTTTCAAGCTTTTCAGCAGCATGGGCAAAATTAAAACCGCACGATTTTCTTGCTCAAGTTTAAACGAGTCCGGAAAGCCTAAGAACCAATAACGAACTGTGGCGCAACAGTGGTTCAAGAAATTTCGTGTCTGTGACAAGAGCCTCGAAGAGGAAAATGGTCGCAGCCGGTCGACTGCGGTTTATAACGAACACTTGAAAGCTTAAATTGAAGTCGATCCTCGCAAAACCATATTAGAAGTTGCTGTTGAACTCGAAGTCGACCACTCAATAGTCGTTCGCCATTTAAAGCAAATTGTGAAATCAAAATAGTTTGATAAATACGTACTGCATAAATTGAACAATAATGAAAAAAATCGCTGTTTTGAGGTGTCCTCTACGCTCCTTCTGCGCAACAAAACCGAACCATTTCTCGAGCGGATTGTGACGTGTGATAAGAAGTGGTTCCTCTACGATAACCAACGACGTTCGGTACAGTGGTTGGATGCCAGAAAAACTCCAAAACACTTCCTGAACCGAAATTGCACCAAAAAAGATTATGGCGACTGTTTTGTGTTCTGCAGCCGGTCTCATCCATCACAACTTCTTGAATCCGGGCGAAATGATTACGGCGGATGATTACTTCCGACAAATTTACGAAATGCACCAGAATCTCAAACGTATTTTCCAAGATTGGTCAATATGAAGGGACTATCTCTTCTCCATGACAACGACTGCCTGCAGGTTCCTCAACTGACCCTGCAGAAGCTGAACGAATCATATTAAGAGACTCTGCCTCATCCACCATATTCACTGGACGTTTTGACCACCGATTACCAATTTTTCAAGTATCTCGAAAACTTCCTGAGCGAAAAATGGCTTATAATATTGAAATTGTTATATTAAGGAGAAAAAAACTAAGTATTATTTCATCCGCCGATGCACAGTTATGTATCAATTGGAATTTAGAAGGATTTATGATGAAAATACCACATTTACTCTTTAGCTTTTCTCATAAACTATTGTGTCGACTATGAATTATGTTAGTTATTCTATGCAAAGGTAGGGATCAACAGGTATTAGTATTTTACTTGCACTTTTCTCGGAAACCACTGCGCTAATCTAATTGAAATATTGTATGGGTTTATGTTATAACAAGTTGCAACGAACATATCAACGTTCAATGCAAATGTCGGTATTCGTAAGGAGTACTAGGAATTAGTCACCACACTATCACATGTACCACAATACCACATGTTACACATGTACCACCATACCACATGTACCTCAGGTTACACATCACCACACGGATCGCAACACCACATGTACACATTAGCAAAATACAACAATAAAACATGTACCACACGTACCATAATAGCACAATAGCACATGTAGCACAATACCACAATGTAACATAAATCACATTTACCACAATAACACATGTGTTACATGTAGCACAATATCACATGTACCACAATGCCACATGCACTACAGTACCACATGTGCCATAATACCACAATACCACATGTACTCCAGATGTCATTTCAGACACTACTGTGCTGATCAAGCTCAACTTTTGTTTGAACCTTTGTTATGGTAAGGTGCAGCAATATTAAAATATTATGATTTCCTCTCAATGCATGATTATCGACTGGTAAGGGTTAGTATTTACTGAAAACAAGAGGCGCACATTTCACCATATTTAACCAGCTATTCGCCAGAAATAACTTATTATAAGTCAACGGCTATACCACTTTTTGTCCATTTTTAACGAATTAGAAAGTCTAATTAATTATAACACGGATTACAATAAAGCGAAAACTCAATTATTATGTTACTGCTTATGAATAATAGCAACAGATGAGTTTGTGCTTTAACTAATTGTTTATAGATGGCGAAAATCAATAAAAATATAAACAGGATATTTAATTTGGACTACAAGCTATTCCAAACATTACACACAATTATTTGGCGGTGTTGCTAAGATACTATCTGCACAGTCTTGTAAAGTACCTTCAGCAAACCCAACTATCACAAACATTCACTGCATTTTTGTTTTACTCTGCCGTTCCAATGTTTTGTATCTAATTCTTATCAGCTCTGTCAGTTTTGTACAGGATTGTATTGTTACATATTCTTTAATCTTGAGAAATTTCTTAATTGCCCATTGTCCGCTTACTTACGTTATGAATCAAATTCTAATAAAGAATTGAATTTCCGAAATTTGTTAACAAAATAGATCCCAATAATTCTTTCGACATTTTATTTTCCAATCAGGAAGTTTTATTACATTATCCGTCTACCGCTTCATAGTGATACAACGACGTCTAACTTTACTGGAATTCATAATATAGACACAACACATAAATCGGACAAATCTTGCTATTCTATAATTTAAAAGCTACACCTGCAGCAACCGCGTCCAAATCGAAGTTTCTCAAACGTAAACAAAAGTCAGATTCAATTTTAAAATATTTATCGAAAACGCCAAACTCTGTGATTCATAGTCCGATTTGACTCGACTGTGCGAATATTGCCTGGCCATTTTGCCCTGTAATTGCCTCGTTCTGGACACCGCTTTCGTTTAGCTCCATTAAATATTTCAGTATTAATCAATACGTAATGATTTTGCAACGTGTAACGTTGATTTGAAGCGGCAGTTGAGATGCAGAAGCGGACGCATCCCCATCCGATGGCAGTAACCTTGGCGATTAAATATCACTTTCAGGTCAGATCGATACACAATTTTGGCTGAATATTTAAATAACGAAACGAAAATCAACGTTGCAAAGTGACCACCGCAAATAAATGTACGGGAGTGGCGATCAATTCAATAGTGCGAAGTTCTATCGGTAAAACTGTTATTTGTAGATCTTCGGAGATTACGATGGATCATTTGGATTATTTGGACTACTGTTCTCATCTAAAATGTTACTTCCACAATCTTTCTGACAACAAGCATCCGTGGCGTAACATATAGTATCTATAAATATAAAAGCGAAAATGTATGTATGTATGTATGTATGTATGTATGTGTGTTCGCTTTTTTTGTGTCTCTACAAAAGGCTCTTTTCAGAGAAGCAGTCGCTCGCTTCACAACTTTTTAAAACTTTTTTATATCTATATATAAATCGTAATATCTCACAGTTAACAACGAAGCTCGCCTGTCTATTTAATTCGCTCGATTTTGTCGCTCGCCGCATGTGAATTAGTCTTTTTCCTATAAATTCTTGGGGGGGGGGAGCGTTCAGCAGTAAATGAAATCCCGCAGTCAAACTTGACCTCATTAACTCATTAAAACGGGCACCTGCTAAATCCAAGTAATTGAATAAATTCAAACGTGTTTCCGTTAGCATGCTTCGGTGGGGCAATGGTTAATCTCGCACTTTTTTTTCACACTTTAATTTACAACTTTGGCTCAAGGATTCGGGTTTGATCCCCATACTTACTTTTTTTTTTAACCCCCCGACCCCCGGAGTTTCCACACACACCTCCAAACACCCGGGCAACGCCGGGTATCCCTCGCTAGTAATTAGTAAAATTCAGTTATAATGTTATGTAAGCGCTCTGACCGGTTGTTTAAAATGCCTTTTTCGGACTGTATAATGTTTTCATGTAATTTTGTCGCTGGCACAAAGTATATACACACACTAACAGCGAAGTAAAAAGCACAGCACAGTTGATTAACAAAAATATATTGCTTTTATTTCACTTCCACGATCATTTTTTTTTGTGACAAGTTGTTATTGCCTCTTTTAACGTTTACTGGGAACGCGGAACGTGCGTGGTAATGTGATTGTCGGCAGTTATGAAATGGTAACGTTCTGACTGACTTTTTCTATGTGACGATTTTATTTATAAAAACATACATTTCTATTGGAATGTTTGATAATTCTCTCTGTCTATTGTCTAAACTTTTGACCGATATCTGCTCAAATATTTCTAGGTCAACTTATGCATTCCATAAGACAATGGTGAAAATACGGATTATTGATATTTTAATCCATTTGGGTCTGTGTCACCCATCGCATGTTTTTCTTCGCAGGGTTGCCTGACAATATCTAACAGTAATAGATACTCTTTTTTTTGGGGGGGGTGAAGGTTTGATCATCACTACAACGTATACTTAGAACGCAATTGCAAATAATCTAGTGCTCCTACTAGCTCATGGCTTACGAAATAAAACTAATTACCCCTATCGATAAAATAAGCAGTTCCGTTAAAAATAATGTGCAAATTTTCAAGATCGGCAGAAAGATTTTCGAGTTCGAAAAGATACGAGGTGCTTTCAATAAATTGCCATACGTTTTTTTACAGATATTTCAAATTGTCGTAGATTCTTGAAAATTCAGTATGTTTTTGCTATAAACTGGCCAATTTTTATGAATTCAGGTCCAAATAAACAGTTACAGCAAGAATTGGAATACACCTGACAAAAGTCTGATTGTCACAGTTGGTAAATTTCAAAAATGCAATCTGGACGTGAGGTCACTTTAGAAAAACGATATGCAATAAAAGTATAATTTAAACTTGGAAAAATGCCGCGACATTAATGGAATGCTTTAGACTCTTTTTGGACCATCTTGGATGAATCAAGCATCAGATTTTGAGTGAAATAAGGGATTCAAAGAAGGTAGGAAGTCTGTGAGAGATGTTAAGCAGAGTAAGAAAGTCAGAACACCGGTGTTGATTGGACAAATGAAAGATTTCATGGATAAAGACCGCCGTGTGTCTAAAGAGACAATACGTGTAAAGTTTGATGTCAGTGTGGAAATTTTACACACAATTTTTTTGCGAGGAATTGAAAATGCGGAAAATTTCTGCGAATGTACCAATGCAACTTTGTCACAGACTATTTGACCAAGGAGGGCATCAAGACAGTCCTTCACTCTATCACTTCACTTTCTCAGACTTAGAGGCTGTCATTATCAGACGACTCACGAGATGAAAGAGACTATATGACCAATGCCAAGGACACGCCTGAAGACGAGGACTTCCATAGGACCTTTCATGAGTTATTGGAACAGTAAAACAAGTGCATTGCATGAGAAAGAAATTGCTTCGAAGGGGATTAGAGTTTCATGTGTGGACTATCAATAAAAGTGCGCATACAAAAAAAGTCTGGAAACTTATTTGAGACACTTTGTACATCCGTAAAAGTTCGAAAGTTACATCATCCGAAACATTACCAGATGAGAAAAATAATTTAACTAATCCAAATCGGTTAAGGTGTTGTTTTTCTGACCGTAAAAACAAGTAAAATTTAAATTAAGAAAATATTTTTTATTTCGTTTTCAGCGAGAGATGTTGTCTTTCATCTACATCATGTTTTAGTAGAAACTAAAAGTGAAGTGCATTTGGATTCTTAACGACGCTCACTTAAATTATGTATAGGGTTACGTGGTGTTACTTTACTTTAGTAGATCATAAAATAAAACTGGTAGAAAATAAATAAAAATCCATTTCCTTAGATATTTGTTCATTTGTTTTCCCCTCGTGACTGTTCTAGAGAGTGGTGTCATCAGCAAATATACCCATCTCAGAAAAAATTATCAGGGAGGTCATTTATGAATATCAGGAATAATAACGGTCCCAGGATAGACCTCTGACGTACTCCCGCATTTCATATTGTTTAGATGTACGGCCGTCGAGGACAACCTCTGATTTAAGAAGGATTTAATTACATTAGGTATTCTTCCAGTGATACCATATGATCTGATTTTCCTTAAAAGACCATTGTGCCATACCCTGTTAAAAGTCTTAGATATATCAAGGGCTACCGCTCTACCCTCTCCTGTTTTGTCCAGTGAACGGTATATACGTTCAGAGATTACAGTTAGGATATCTGCTGTGGAACGGGCTTGCCTAAATTCATATTGATTGTTGGTCAGAAATTTAACAGTAAGGTGAGGGACTAGAGCTTGATTAATTATGGACTCAAATAATTTGGTGAAAAGTTGGAGGGGGGCTAATGGGGCGATAATTTAATGGGTCACTTGAAAACTGGCCCAACAGAAGCAGTTTTCTAGCAGTCAGGAAAGCCAGATTCGTTAAGACAGTTGTTGTAAAATTTGAAGAGAACGGGAGCAACATAATCTTCTTCTCTTCTATCTATCTTCTTCTATCCTCTATCTATCTTTATATTCTTCTATATGAATAAAATGAACTCATTTTTCCCGTGTGAGTTTGACCTTAATAGGATTAAAAATCATGGCATTACATGCAAATGTAATGTGCACAAACTAGAGCACAGGATCTGAGGTGTACCCTTCCTTGATAACCGTACATTCCTATATTTTTCCCGGTGAGAGTTCACTGCCAAAACTGGTTAGAATCGATGGAAGTTGTAAAATCTTTTCTCTCTATTAAATTCCTACTACTCCTGCTACCAATTAAAACCGCTAAGAACGTGTCCACAAGGATCAGTGGGATTAAACACCGGTTTGGAATCGTAAAGGGTTATTAAAGCAATTAAAAAAAATATTTTTCCGCTTCTCTCCCATAAAAACATAATTACGGTCCGATTAACATTACTTTTTTGCTTTTTTGCTTTTTTGCTTTTTTTCGTAACGTAGAACGCAAACTGCGTGACTACTCGGATTTTACTTCCGTTTTCTGACTATGAACTTTATTTATTCGTACTGCTCACTAAAAACTTATTATAAATTAAACAAACAATTTCTTAGTTACCATTTATTATTCGAACGCAACGATACCGTGATATTACTTGCATTTTACTTAAAAAACAAAAACAAAAATAAATAAATAAACGCGCTAAACGTCCGATTAAGATTAGATTGTTTTGTTTTGCATTTCTTTCTTCCATAAGACGCACACTGCGAGACTATTAAGTTCATACTTCCGGTTTTGACGACTTCAACCGAGGAATCTAACTATGAGCTTCATTTATTACTGCTTTCAACTACACAATTTTTTTAAACTAACATCTCATTTTTTACAAATGACTATTACAACACAACCATATCGTGAAATTACTTGCATTACACTTGAAAATCAACAACAACAAAACAAAACTATTACAACGATCAGCCAGGTCAATGGTCTCTCTCACAAGCCCAATAAAAGAGCCATAAAAATTGAGCATGCCAATAAATAATAAACACTTACTAGCCTTCACCCCTTGGAAAAACTTCAAATTAACTACGAAAATCGCCATTTTTACATCTCCAACACATTTGAAAATAATTTCTGACTAGGACGCATCACAGAACGTCTGAAACGCACGTAAAAACGATTTCAATGACTTAAAAACATTATTACAATGATCCCAACATAATTCTCAATGAAAAACCAAGACACGGAATAATAAAATAATGTTAAAAAATACACATTATTGGTGACTACTCCCTTATTTAAATATATATATATATATATATATATATATATATATATATAATATCTTTAAAAGTGAATGTGTCTGTGTGTGTGTTCGTACATTTCCCTACGCAATATCTCTGTCAATTTTCAGTCTACAGACTCGAAATTTGATACAGAGGGTACTGAGATTTGTGGCTGTTAAGGGGGTCAAAGTTCAACAATTTGCCATTTGAGAACTCTACCAAACTCCTCCGATAATTTTGGGTCTAAACACTTGAAATTTTAGAAATAGGTTCCTCGGACATGGTTCTAACTTAATAACTTTATTTGAGCCCAAAACAATAAATATAAAGGGGTTATAAAAGAGGTCAAAGTTAAAAAAATTGACCAATTTTTTTTTTTTTTTTGCTTAACATACACCTCCAAACACCCGGGTAACGCCGGATTGAAATCCTAGTATATATATACAACCACAAACATACACACACACGCGCCTATAAATATAAATATATATATATATATATATATATATATATATACATATAACTACTTCATTTACTCACATAAACCTAATATACGAAAGTATAGATTTATGCGTAAACTTTAAGTATTTACTTCAAAAGTGCTCAATACGTAGGTAGAGCTAGTTAGCGCATAAGCCTGACGAATCCTATAGTAGCTGAAACGCAGAATATTCAGTGTAGCTTAATCGCCATATATATTTTATAAATTACATTACTATATATATATATCTTCTCTTCTTCTTCTCTTCTCTCTCTCTCTCTCTCTCTCTCTCTCTATATATATATATATATATATATATATTATTATTATTATTATTATATATATATATAAATAAAATGAACTCATTTTTTCTCGTCTGATTTTGACCTTAATAGGATTAAAAATCAAGATATTTCATGCAAATATAATATGCACAAACGGCAGAACAATATCTGAGGTGTGTTATAGGCTTATTATTTCTCAAATTCCTCGATAATCTTAGATTTCTATACTTTTTCTGCTGAGAAGTCACGGCCAAAATCGGTTAAGATCAATGGAAGTGGTAAAATATTTTCTCTCTAATAAATTCCTCCTCCCCCTGCCACCACTTAACACCGTTTGGGGATCGTTCACAAGGAACAGTTGAGAAGAGAACACCGGTTTGGCTTCGTAGTTCTTCCATGTGAAGTTATTTAAAATCACTAAACTAAGCTGCAGTGCTCTGTGGCGTAGTGGTTAGCGTGCTGGACAATTCATATTATATTTTCACGTTCGCGCCGACCTACCGTAGTCGTTTTTTGTTTTTTTTCCTAAACAACTGGAATGGACTTTTCTTAGTGGCCGAACTGTTAACGTTGCAGATGTTTTTTTTTTTTTCACACTTTATTTTCCTACTTTTACTCATGACTCCGGGTTTGATCCTTCCTACTTACCTACCATAACATTTTTAAACCCCCCCCGTCCCGGAAACAAACACTCGGGCAACGCTGGGTACCCCCGCTCGTATATATATATATATATATATATATATATATATATATATATATATATATATATATTCATTTTCCGTCTGTTTTTTTTTTAAGAGAAATCACTTTATTTGTAATCTTATTCCCTTGTGTAAAACTCAATTCGTTACAGAACAAGAATGTCGGATCTTGCGATAAGTAAAAACTATACCAGCGTGTAATTAAACGCAGCCAAATACAACCGTTTTATTACGTTCAGTTTAATTCCCATTACAAGGAATGTGCTATCGTAATTTTACCCATCCGCGCAAAAAATGTATTATTTTAGTGTCAAGACAGGGAAACCACTTATTTATAATCCAATTTGGCTGAATATATAAGGTGGTTTTTTTTTTGGTTTTTTTTCACCTCGGCATCACCACATTATCAAGGCCAAGAGGCCACTCAAGGATAAGGCTAAAAGAGTTTACAGTAGAAATTGGACAATATAGTAATCATTAGTAATGAAAATTTGGTAAATTTGATAACTTATATGGAACGGCTCATCAATAACTTATTTACGTTAGACTTGAACACAACCATATTGTAGTCAGCCGGAAAGCAGGAAAACGGAAGACAATTCCACAGGCGTGCAGTTCTAAGAAAGAAGCTTTGTTCATGGAATCTACGTTTAGGTTTAGGCACAGATAAAGAGTGGGGGGGAATTATTGATAGTGTTTACAGCTAGACGAGTGTTTCTTGTGAAAGTTAGGCGAGGGGGGACCATAGACTGAAGCTCAGTCGAACACTTTCCATGAAAGGTTGGTGCAAAAATAATGTTTTTTTTAAATCAGATATATGCACGTTGATAAAATGACATTATTTTTACACCAACCTAATATTACGCTGCTGTTATTACAGTTCAGTCAAGTTGTCTATTGAAGAATTCCTTAATTTCACATTTGGACAGGATATTTATTACAACTTGCTCGGAAGAATTCTTGTGATTCCATATAATCTTTATGGTCAAAGATTATGTAAACGTTTAGAATACGACCTTGTTACATTCACGCATATCTTTAAAAGATTTGATCTGTATTTTGCGATATTTTTTCTTTTGTTTTGATATACTGGAAAAACATAATTTTCTTATTAATTTAGCGTTTTAACTTAACAATTAAACGTACTAATATTATTTATAATGATAATGCTTACCTCATTATACACTTCGTTTTAAAAACTAATTTTCTGATGAATTAAAATTTAATTTTAACGTAATGCTATCAATTAAACGTAACATATCAATTTAATTATTATTGTATTGAAAGAATTCTGTCAGTGTGTATGCGTGTTTGTTTCTTATGGACACGAAAACAGCTGAGGCAATTGTTATGAAATTTCACACTAATATATTTTATATAAATGGCAGTATTCTTAGATTGGATTTGTGTCGGAATAACTTAGTAAATATCGGTAATCGAAAACCGAATTACTTTGAAGAAAGCAGGAACAGGCGATTTTGACCAAAGTTAACACCTTATACAGCCTAACATCACAAGTGCATCTGAGAAGTTTTATTACCACACAAGTCGAAAGGCTTGACATATAAAATCAACAGTAGGTTGTTTAGTATGACTGGGGAGGATTCAAAATTAATGTTTCTGTTTAAAGCACAACTGTATCATGATACTTGATTTTTCCATATTAAACTGGGCAAGCAGTAATGTCAGCTATATAAAATCAAAGCAGGTTCTTTGATATAACCAGGGCACGATATAAAAGGGTATTTCTGTTTAGATCACAACTGAATCATGATACTTGACTTTTGGATGTTGAACTTTAATTTAAAATCATTTTATAAAATCAACAGTAGATTCTCTACTACAATGTATTGTGGACTAAGTCATTACGAGGATGTATGTGGGGTATCCGCCTGGTGCACCGTGATGGGTCCCCAACTAGAGCAGACAATCCATCAATTTGATTCAAATGAGCGAGTTCACAGATTTCGATGACAATAAAATATGTAGGTACGGGAAACATTTGTTCAGCATCATTTAATCCCGGGCAACGTAAAATCTTCCTGCTAGTTATTAATAATGATTATAAGTGCTTAGATTAAATATTGTTATTTAAAAAATAGCGAGGTTTTCGAATTTAATGTAATAGCAATATCCTGTAAGATATACTTTATAATTAAGTATGAAATTAATTAAAAAAACAATTACGATGTATTTAATAAACGAAAGTCGTTTCACAAGTAAAACCTCCTATTTTTTAAAACCAAAAAATTTTGAAGACCTACTAAGACGAAAGCGATTCCATTTATTTTTTCTTAATAGTTTCATATATTTTCCATGCATTTTCGCGAGCAATGTATGATGTCTGTGCATTTAGATATAGGTTCCTTGGACATGGATCTAACTTAATAACTTGATTTGAGCCCAAAACTATAAATGTTAAGGGGTCATAATAGGGGTCAAATTTTAAAAAATTGATCGCTTTTATTTATTTATTTTTTTGCTCGACATACACCTCCAAATACCCGGGCAACGCCGGACACCCATGCTAGTATATATATATATATATATATATATACATATATATATATATATATATATATATATATATATATATATATATATATATATATATATATATATTGTAGTCATTCAATGAATTTAAAAATTTATGACGTGAAATGTTTGGATTTCAAATCAATGTATTTTTATTATTCTATGTAAGACAAAGAATACATTTGAAATATTATAACGCCTTATCCTATAGGATTTCGATGTCTACCATCTCTTCAGAGGAGAAAATATTAGCAAATAGTAATAATGGTTTACATCTTATTTGCTAAAGTCAGTGAAGCATGGAAAATCAAAATTAAAAGTTTTTTAAGTATTTAAATGTCATAGAGTAAGGGAAGGTAATGAAAATGTATAAAAATCAACATCCAAATATTACTGCCAGTAATACCTTGTACGACTTATAATTATAAGTTTCCATACCAGTGCATTGTTAGATAATTTTATTCTGAAGTATATATATATATATATATATATATATATATATATATATATATATATATTTATATGATGAACTTTTTTGAATTTCCAACGTCTTTCTCCGTTTTTCTGAAATAGAAGAGCGTAACACTTTGCACGTGAAACATTTTCAAATATTTTGTACTGGTGATTTTTGTTTCTTAATCTCATTCATCCAGACGAATTCTCGAAATAAAGACAAAACTTTGATGAACACATAATACATGGCGTTGTCCGTTGTCGATGCAATTGCTCGATTCTATCTAATTCTGGGTTCTAGCTTTATCCTGTAAGGTGTATGTGAACGGGAATTTATATATCTATCTATAATCTCCTCTTAATGTCTAATATATGTAGAAAAAGCGGGTCATCCTTCGTAGGGACGTGATGCCCCTCAACAAATAAGGTTGTTCCGTAATCGTGTCTGGGGAGTGGGCTAATTTCAGTTAATGTTTGTAGATGTGATATCTACCGCCTGCATACCAGCAGTAACTATCTTAGTTGTATATGACGCGTTGCTTGTCACATCGTAGAATGTTGAACTGGATGAAAATATAAGAATTTAAAAAATCGAGGCATAGTCAATAGATTGCGCCATGGCCCATATCGTTAGGTCGTCAGTATTGCACACTTCATGAGTGCGACGACCTGGGTTCGCGCCTATGTCGGAGCACCTCACTGATGAGATGCAGTACATCGAAACCCACTTTGGGTCTGGCGTTGTCCGCTGTCGATGCAATTGCTCGATTCTATCTAATTCTGGGTTCTAGCTTTATCCTGTAAGGTGTATGTGAACGGGAATTTATATATCTATTTATAATCTCCTCTTAATTTCTAATATATATATATATATATATATATATATATATATATATATATAGTAATGTAATTCATAAAATATATATGGCGATTAAGCTACACTGAATATTCTGCGTTTCGAGTTAATTAACTCTCATCAGCATAGGTCAACTGTTTCTAGGGATCGAACTTCAGACAATGCTTCCACAGCCCGGTGCCTTAATGTCGATCTCTAGAAACAGTTGAGCTACGCTGATGAGAGTTAATTAACTCGAAACACGCGTGTACGTAGATCACTGTTTTAAAAATAATAAAAATAATTTTTAAAAAAAAAGTTATATATACGTCCAAACAAATTATGGGCGACTTTCAAAAATAAATAAACAAAAAATCGAGCTTCGAGGCGAAGCCAATATTAACCGAATCTATCGTTTGAAAAAAACAACAACACCAACAACAAATATATATATATATATATATATATATATATATATATATATGTATATATATATATATATATTGTGATGTCTTAAGCACGAAGAGGGGGAAATATATATATATATATATATATATATTCTAATGTCTTTAGAGCGAAGAGGGGGAAAACCGTTCATCTGTTGCCATGGAAACATTAGATTCTGCCGTCACAATTTAACTTAGATGTGATCGAATGACTTCATACGATCCACGTCAAGAAGCAATTAAATATTTTGACTCAAAGAGAAAAAAATATAGTAGACTTATTTTATTTTCAAATTAACTTATAATAACTTGGGATATTTAGTTTTCAGTAAACTGTTTCCCATTTATTTTTTGTTTGTTTTTAGGTATGACCTTTCATGTTTGTTTTGGGTGAAGTTTTATGAATTCTAAAAGGTATTTAGTTTTCGACCACTGAAAGAACTTAGACACCATATTAAAAAGTAAAATTTCACCAAAAAAAAACAGAAATCGGAAAATATTAATAGTTACATACAAGGGTCCTTTAATAAGTTTTAGACTATAGACATTTTATTCATAGTACATGCATTAAGTTAATAGTTACATACAAGGTTCCTTTAATAAGTTTTAGACTATAGACATTGTATTTATAGTACATGCATTAAGTTAATAGTTACATACAAGGGTCCTTTAATAAGTTTTAGACTATAGACATTTTATTCATAGTACATGCATTAAATTAATAGTTACATACAAGGGTCCTTTAATAAGTTTTAGACTATAGACATTTTATTCATAATACATGCATTAAGTTAATAGTTACATACAAGGGTCCTTTAATAAGTTTTAGACTATAGACATTTTATTCATAGTACATGCATTAAGTTAATAGTTACATACAAGGGTCCTTTAATAAGTTTTAGACTATAGACATTTTATTCATATTACATGCATTAAATACCCTTCGAAGTAGTCTTCTCCATCCACAATGAACATGTTGTGCCGTTCCAACAACTCCTCAAAGGTCCCGAGGAAAGTCCTCTTTTGTACGCGTTTCACTAGCTCTCGTCGTATCTCTTCAATCCCCTCAATAGTCTCATAACGAGAGCCTCTAATATTTTCCTTGAGCTTAGGGATTAATAAAAAATCATACAGACAAGGTCTGGTCTATAGGGATAGTAAGATGCTGTCTCGATGCCCATCTTGGTCAAATAATTTTTGACAAGGAGGATACTGTGAAAAGATGCATTCGCGCAAATCTTCCGCATCTTCATTTACCACACTGACATCAATCCATAGTCTTGAGTCCTTGGGAGGCCATAGGTCATCTAAACCTTTATAGATGCTTTTGTAGCTAGAAATTCTTTTCTCGGAGTGAGGGTGCTGATCCCATACCCAACTTTCCCAGAAGGTACATACAGCGCCTAGCCTTCCGAAATGTCACCCATCTGGTACTGGTCATGGTCAACGTTGCTTAACTACGGTAATCTGGCGAGAACCGGTGTGTTAACAACACACTGACATAAAACTGTGAACGTATCTTCTCTATAAATACACAACGGTCCTTATCCTTGATTTTTTTTTATTTGGCTAATTTGGTCAGGAACGTATCTCTTTCCCAATTGATTTTTCAAATTACTCTAACCACTGTCCCAGGTTCAGTTCTCAGTTTGAGCGACTGAGAATAGACAATTGCGAATTATTTAGGACTTCTATCCATTCATGGCTGACGGAACAAGAACATGTTACCCCTGTAAAGTAAATAAAGGGTTCTGTTCGAAATTCCGTCTAAATTCCCGGATTCGGCAGACATATTTTCTAAGTTTGATAAGACACACCTGAAGCAGGTCGGCCGTAGGTGAAGCAGTATCGACAGAAACGTTATGAAAACCACACTCAAGATGAGAACAGTTGTCAAATAATACAATAATAAATTCTCATCTAAAAATTTCAGAAAAGTCAGTACTTCTATAAAATAAGTTCCTAATAAATATTAAAGATCATAAAATAGATTTTATTTCTATTTTCAGCAATCAAATTGGAATTACAAACTAAACTGCATAAAATATACAAAATAATGTTTGCGACATAACATCCCGGGTAAGTACGGCTTTATTTTTGTATTTTATATTCACAAGGAAGATCTTAAGTATTCATTTTTTCCAAGGTTAATTTGGGTGTGATTCTGTAGAATATATTAGTGTTGGAACGATTAATTGGAATCGGAATCGGAAATAGAAAAAATCGGAACTATTTGGGGTATCGGAATCAGAATAAAAAATAAAGTGCCTATTTTCCGATGCCCAAAACGATTTCTTTAATTATCTTCTTTTTTTTAATTTGAATTTGTTTAAAAAGATGTTTGCCTGTGTCTCTGTCACGTTTGTTTCAAATATCAATAAAGGTAAAATAATAAATATTTATTGATTTTAAAAGTTCATCTTAAATCAATAGATGCCACTACCCACGTATGTGTTTTTGCGTTTTAGAAAATATATGCACATTTAACATGTGATTCTAAGATAATCGACAAAAATAAGTCTTTTTTTATCTATATAAATTAAACAGTACATGTATGTGTGTGTAAATATCTGACAGGTAAACTCTAAAACTACTGGTCACATAACACTGAAATTTTCAGGAAATAATATTCATGCACCAAGGATGGTGTATTTACTTATAAATTTTCGCATGAATGTTCATGGTTTTGCGCTTTTGTTTTTTAGAAGATTAAATATATCATATACAATCTGGCAACGCCGGGCATTTAAGCTAGTAGGTAAGTATCTAGAAATTTATAAAGAATCGGAAAATCATTGGAATTGTCCCATCACACAAAAGCTTGACACAGAACTAATAGGGGAAATGTAAAAAAAAAAAAAAAAATCTACCAGGAAATTTTAACATCCAACATTTTCTAAGGTGTAATAATTAGGGCTATGACAACAGCATATTCTTTTCATTGTTTTTACTCTTGAGTATATATCCGTTGATATTTTATATGTTTTTATATAGACTGATGTGGTTCCCGGTTGATTAACTGTGTCTAACTGCGTCGGATATATACTCGAGAGTCAAAAGAATGAAAAGAATATGCTGTTGTCAAAGCCTTTGTAATAATAATGTGACTTTAGTTTTAAGCTTTTGTTAGTAATAAAAAAAAACTAATGTCTTCCGTAATTTGAAAGAAATCCAAATAATATTATTTGAATTTAATTATTCATTTCAATCTTACAACAAGAGTTCGTCCGCTAGTAGTAAATATATAGAGATTTGTAATGAATCGGAATTGGAGGAGGTAATTTATTAGAATCGTAAAATTATTGGAATCGTCCCATCACTTAAATATATATATTAATTAATTAAGATTGATTAATTACAAATAACTGTCATCAAGAAGCATTAAACGGGTGAGTTATTAAATGCAAAAATTAGTTTAACAATCATTTTATTGAAAACACAAAAGAGCGACATATTTTTATACCAATGAGAAATGATGAAAAGGTCATGTTCGTACCGATATTTTCTCATCATGCCTATTGCAAATTGAACAATTATATTTTACAAATCTTGAGTTTAAATTGGATATGTGCTAAATCTGTACTTTCTGCACTTGCTTTGAATGTTGGAAAAATTGACAACAATATTGGAACGATAATTTGCAATCATTCATTGAAAACGTAAAAACATTCAATCAACAACCATAAAAACAAAGTGTAGTATCTGTTCTGATACTTCACTTTTTCTGTCCTCGATCGGTGGAGGATAACTCCTTCTAGATTAAGGTAATTTTTATTTTTATTCCTATCCAGAGTACCCTTTATGGGGATCTGGATTTTCCCCACATTAAAACCGACTTTCTAACTCTGTCTAACTCTGCCCTCGTGGAGAGGCACATAAATAGTAATAACCGAATTGTGTTTAAGAATGTATAGATAAATGAGTGCAGCAAATTACATATAATCATATCTCAACAAATAACAAAACGAGCTATTCTTAAACTATGACCAGCCTACATAGCGTGACGAGTCAATTCATTGAAGGGTCAGACACACTGTAATGTTTTTGTTAATGAGCAATCAAAATACCAGAAATAAGAATTTCTTTATATACATGCGTCCTATACATACGTTTGGTGTGTTGATACCGGGTATTTTAGGAGATGACTGTGGTCAAATGGTTAATGCCACGGACTGGCGAAATTGATGTTCCAGGTTCCACAAACATCACTGTCGCTTAGGATGTTGGCAACCTTCGTATGGTACCTCGAGTAAATACCCTATGTCTTTCTAGAAAGAATTCTGACGAGAAAATATCGGGGAAACCAGTGCAAAATAATAGAATGTTCAAATCCATATCATATGATGATGATGATGACTGGGTATGTTTACCCCCTGCATTGAAAGAAATAGCGACAGCTAAGAGAGAATTTATGGAAACCACTAAAAAACGCATCGAAGCACAAAAATTAGGAACTCGTTACTTCTGGAAAATCTACAACAGTGTAGTAAATAATGGGTAATAAACAATTCCCCCACGAACCAACAATCACGAGGTTGTTTGCTCAGCAACCGAAAAGGCTAACATGCTTGCCAGTCGGTTTGCCTCAAACTCCACACTGGACCCTTCCAACCACCCCCTACCTGAATTTCCTATGTGGACAAACGCCACGCTAGACGATCTGATAATCACCCCTGCTCAGGTGCATGCGATCATAAAAAACCTTGACACTTCAAAAGCATGTGGACCCGATCTCATCCCAGCTGTGCTATTAAAAACGTGCTCAGCCAAAGTAGCTCCAGTTCTCTCCAAACTCTACAACAAATGCCTTAATGAATCTTTCTTTCCGGGCTGTTGGCAAACTGCTTCTGTGGTACAAGTATTCAAGAATTCTGGCGAAAGAACTGACCCATTAAATTATCGCCCCATTGGCCTCCTCTCACTTTTTGCCAAAATATTTGAAACCTTAATTAACCATGCTCTAGTCCATCATCTTACAGATGCTAAGCTTCTGACTGACCAAAAATATGAATTTAGACAAGCCCGTTCCACAGCAGACATTCTAACTGTAATCTCTGAACGTATATACCATTCAATGGACAAAGCGGGGGAGGGCAGAGCGGTAGCTCTAGATATATCTAAGGCTTTTGACAGGGTATGGCATGAGGGTGTCTACTGTTCCTGATATTCATAAATGACCTCATCGACAAAATTTCCTCTGAGATGGGTATATATGCTGATGACACCACACTCTATAACAGGCACGACAGGAAAACAAATGAACACATATTTAAAGAATTGGTAGAAACACTAGAGGATCACCTCCAATCTGTAGTGGAATGGGGACAAAAATGGATGGTCACGTTCAATACCGCCAAGACTAAACTAGTTTCATTTAATAATTACAAGAAACCTTCTCTACCACCTATAGCAATGGCCAACAACTCTTTATCTGAGAGTACGTCTTTCAAGCTCCGTGGCCTAACGTTCACAGGAAACATGAGTTGGAACAATTACATCGAGGGTATTGCCAGGACGGCTGCAAGGAAGGTGGGCTCTCTCTACCGTGCTAGAAAACTACTAACACTCGAAAGTATCCTGTACCTCTATAAGCCAACCATTCGCCCATGTATAGACTATTGCTGTCATATTTGGGCTGGCGCATCGGCTACTAGTCTCACGCTCCTTGACAAGGTTCAAAAGAGAGTCGCAAATCTGATAGGCCTTGAACTGGCATCTAAGCTTCAGCCTCTGTCCCATCGACGAAACGTTGCATCCCTCTCCCTGTTCTACAAGTATTTTAATGGTGAATGCTCTGACGAACTGAAAACACTTGTGCACGCACGACGTGAACACCCTCGACAAACCCGACAGGCTGCTAAATCCCACCCCCCACACTGTAGAGATCCCTAGATGTAAAAGATCTTTCTACTTCAGTAGTTTCTTCCCCAGAACCGCTAGACTTTGGAATTCCATTCCAGGTCCCTGCTTCCCCAACTGTACTTTCGTGCAGAAGTTCAAATGCAACGTGAACCAACATCTTGCTGCCCAAATCCCTACATAGTGCCCCAGTAGTTGTTGCCCCTTATATTAGCCCCCTACAACAAAGTGGCAATGTGCCTTGTTTGGGGTGAAAATGTAATAAAAAAAATTGTCACTATTTCGTTCTGCCGTGTTTCATGAATGGCCATCGATCGTTTCGTCTGTTTACCTAATACAAACAGAACTATTTTCATGGGAAAATACATGCAGAAAACATAATTCTTCAAAAACTATGTTTACAGTAAAAGAACGGTGTGCACTATATTGCTTGATGAGGGTACTTGAAAAATGGTGAGGTATTAACAAAATTTAAAATTCGGAAGTTATTTCTACCACACCCTATATATATATATATATATATATATATATATATATATATATATATATATATACACACTATGTTGTTGGATATTTATTTTTTTATTAGCGATTCTGTACTAATTTCTTTCTTTTTCGCTCCCTGAGCGTTTTATTATAAGAAAGGAGTTATTTGCCCTTTGTTTACCGGCCACGTTGTTTTTCAGGACGTATTACTTTTTTTTATTTTTTTTGTAATATGATTTATAAGAAAAAATTACATGCATAAAAGTAAGGTATCTATATGCATGCATGTTTCAGAGTGTACTCTTCATCAGTATAGCTAGACTTATTTGACAAGGATTGAACCTACAACCGCTCGATAAGTAGTATAGTGTGTTATCACGCGACCACCAAGCCTTGTGAATAATTATAATTAAAATAAATTAAAATAGTAATACGTCATAAAAAAATGTGCGCAAAAAAAATGTAAACAAAGGGCAAACAACTCCTTTCTTTTAATAAACGCTCAGGGCGCGAAAAATAAAGAAATTAGTATGGAATCGTAAATAAAAAATAAATAAAAATTCAACAATCATGCATTTAAAGCGATGAAAATCGTGCATAGATTTGGCAAGGTCCTGGTGGTGGCGTGGTAACACACTAGACTACTTATCGAGCGGTTGTAGGTTCGATTCTTGTCAAGCTATATAGTCTAGCTATACTGATCCGGAGTAAACTCTGAAACACGCACGTATATAAATGACTTACTTTTATGCACGTAATAATTATTAATAAAAAATAATTAATATGTATATATATATGTACATATATGTACACACATATATATATATATACAGAAACACACACATATATATATATATACAGAAACACACACATATATATATATACAGAAACACACACACATATATATATACACAGAAACACACACACATATATATATATACAGAAACACACACATATATATATATGTACTTTTGAGGTGTTTATACGCGTACTTTTATTCTCTTAATCATCCCTCCTTCTTTTCGTCGTTTCATGAATGGACATTAATCGTCTTATCTGTAAATAGAACTCTTTTCATGGAGAAATACGCACCAGGGTGGACGTTCGACGATTCTTTTCAAAGTTTTTTGGGAGATATTTTACTAAGGAGTAAAAGATTAATATTATCTTCTAGTTATTTACTCTGAAACTTTTAAAAAACAAAATTAGTGACGCAGATGGACAGAATCGCTACGTAAAATTCCAATAATATTATTTCTATTTGCGGTGTTTTGCTCGCGTAGCATCTCGAAAGAAAGGCTTTCTTTCCCTGTATCGAAAACCTGCCATCATTCGCCATCGTTCGACGTTGCTTGATTTACGTCACTTTTCCCTGCCAACTATCCATTTGCATATTAAGGTCCTCCTGACACGCACCTAATGTGGCGCCTATAAAAATTCACACTACCAAAGTTATTTGCTGGTGTCGTATGGCCCCGTGTATGTAACAGTACGAAAGCAGAGCATCTATAAGGCCGCCATTCGCCCATGTATGGAGTACTGTTGTCACATCTGGGCTGGTGCATCTGCTGCTTCTCTCACTCCTGGACAGGGTTCAAAAGAGAATCGTCAACCTGATAGGTCCTGAACTGTCATCTAGGCTTCAGCTTCTGTCCCATCGACAAAATGTAGCATCTTTCTGCCTGTTCTATAAATACTTTAATGGTGAATTCTCTGACGAACTGCAAACACTTGTACCTCCTCGACGTAATTACCCCCGACAACCCCGACAAGCTACTAAGACTCTTTCCTTTACAGTAGAGATCCCTAGGTGCAAGAAAGCCTTTTACTCCAATAGTTTCTTCCCCAGAACTGCGGGTCTTTGGAACGCCCTTCCGCGATTCTGCTTTCCCAACTTCACTGATATGCAGAAGTTCAAGTGTAATGTTAACAAACATCTTTCTACTCATCTCCCTTCATAATGACCCTGATAGAAGCCCCCCTACTTCAAAGTGGAACTGTGCCTTGTTTGGGGTGAAAATTGAATTAAAAAAAAAATCTGCCACGATTTGTAAGTGGATAACGAAATATATATTACGTTTAAAGTAAAACGCCACATTCCGAATGTCGCTTTAAAAAGTTCACTAGAAAACAATCAATTCGTTTGAGAAACAGATGGACTAATTGAGACAAGCACAAAAGCCACAGAACTGAAACTAGAAATGTAGAAAACAATATAACAGGAAATTTTAACATCCAACATTTTCTAAGGTGTAATAATTAGGATTGTGACAACAGTATATTCTTTTCATTGTTTTGACTCTTGAGTATATATCCGTTGATATCTTATATGTTTTTATATAGACGCATGTGGTTCTCGGTTGATTGACTGTGTCTAACTGCGACAGATATATACTCAAGAGTAAAAAGAATGAAAAGAATATGCTGTTGTCAAAGCCTTTGTAATAATAATGTGACTTGAGTTTTAAGCTTTTGTTAGTAATAAAAAAACTAATGTCTTCCATAATTTGAAAGAAATCCAAATAATATTATTTGAATTTAATTATTCATTTCAATCTTACAACAAGAGTTCGTTCGTCGTAATGATGACCATCTGCTCATCCTAGGGATAATGGATGACGCTGGGAGTTTGTTTAAAGTGAGATTAGTCTGCGCAGAGCCAATCTCACACTTTTGTCTCAACCAGTCTGATCTAGCGGCGTGACAGGGTCGAGACAAATGGACTATAAGTAAAGGGTTACCCCCCAAAAAAAACGGGCCCTTACTCTAATTAGGCCCCGTTTCTTAGTGTTTTGTCCGAATGAAATGAAACTTTGGTCATAACTAGTTTATTATATTCAAAACACCACATAAAAACACTAGGGTCTTTGGCCTTTTTTTTCTACGGCATACGTTCTAGATAGCCTTCATTTAGCTTTTTTTTTTTATTTCCCCTGTAGGATGAAGGAGGTGTCGGAAGTTTCAGTTTTATCCTACATACAGCGCCAGGTCTTTCTGAAATAGTTATCACATGTTCAACCTTGCTTAACCTCAGGGATCTGAAGATATCCAGTGTTTCCATGCTTTTGCTAATTATAAAATATAAAACAGAGAGAAGGACGATTAAAATAAGGATGTTATTATATTATAATATCTTTCAAGCCAAATAAGGCACAGTGCCACTTTGAAGTAGGGGACTACGATCGGGGACATTATGAAGGGAGATCAGCAGTCAATGGCATAATATAGTAATCGAAATTTGGTAAATTGGATTACTTAAGGGGACGGTTCATCAAGAATTTGTTTACGTTTGACTTGAAGACAACCAAATTCTAGTTAGGTGGAAAACAGGCAAACAGAATAGTGTTCCACAGGTGTGCGGTTCTAAGAAAGAAACTTTGTTCAAGGAATACTCCTTTATGAATAAATCTTTAGATTGTCTATGTAAGACATCCACAGCAAGAACTCGTCTTGTAATCAGAACTTCATGGATTTTTACCTTTCTCCTCTATGTGCCTAAAATCAAACATAATTTCTATGAAGAGGGTGTCACATATTACCAAGTGGTTGCGTCTATGCATGCTACAACATGGTCGTTTTCACATCCAATACTTACAAATGTTTATCATAAGTCGTCCTCATCAGAAGTAAAATGGGTTTTTTTAATAACGAATGTAACGATAACTGGATTGTTAACTTGGTTATGCCGTGGATTCAGTTGGGGCTTCCAAAGCACAATGAGGCCATAATCGAATCTAGAACAAGTTGGTTAGCCCGTCTTTTTTTTTTATTACTACTCGACCGTGTGTGGTTTTAAATCTGCTCAGGTAGATTGTGTTTATTATTTCAGAACAAAAAGATTAAAATAAACGAAATTGTCTTTGAATGCCACTTGCATTTGAGGAAATTGAGAACCAGGATCGGGGAAACGAATCAAGAGAACAAAATAACCCAGGAAGTAATGGATGTACTCGCTTCCAGCATTGCATAAATTACACATCGAAGAACTAGGTGCGTATGTTTGATTCAAAGCTGTAAAGTTGGCAGCAAATTGTATACCCTCACATTTGTTACCACTTTGTTTCTAGCATTTCAATCTTCTGACACCTCAATATTTTTAATAGGGGTTGGGTTCATGACATATATAATCTTTTTAAACGCAAGCACAAAATCGATGACAAAAATATAGCTGCGTGTATTGCTACTTCCTTGACGAACTACGAAATCTACTTCAAAATCTACTAGAAAGTGTTCTAATAACTTTCTAATAACTTTTCTGTGATAGAAGAGCACTTGCTAGTCTTGTTGGTTTTCTGCTCTGATTATAAGAACGGCGACATATTGATATAAAATAAAATAACACTATACATTTATTCTACATGACGGTTACCGATGGTTGATTATTACAAGGGAGATAGAAGGGAATTCGATAATTTAAGTCTTTTCAGACGGTATACTTTCGGTTGTAATTATTACCATTTATCGCCACCTGACATGCCCATTTTACTGTAGCTGCACCCGAGGGAGTTTTATTTGACTATCGTCGTTTTAGCCGATTGGCCTGACTTGGATTACACCTGTGTAACTTTGGCAAAAATGGCCTTTAAAAATTATGCTTTTAATTTTTCTTTTATTTGACAATTGATCAAGTTTGTTGCTTTGTAAGGTTCCTAATCTTTATTCAAATGACGTTTTGATAGTTAATGCTGTTGTATTGTCGGAGGTTCTAACTTTTATTACACCTGTGTAATCCTCATCCCTAAAACATTGACCGCAACTGGATCTTAACCCACAGAACTTCGTTCACATTTTGAATTGCTGTGTCAAGTAGCCATTGTACTCAAAATCAGTATCTGTAACCAGCTCCTTTTAGAACCCACAGCTCGCGGAAAATGGTTTTTCTTTCTTTTTTTTCTTTTTGCTATTAGAATCGGAAAAAAAAAAACTGGAATAAAAAACTTTGGCAGACATTCCCGAACACAATAAAATATTTAACCGTTTACATAAAGTCAACATTCTACCTCTCTCTTAATTTCTTATCCGATATGCAAACATTTAATGATTCCTAACATATTGACTGTTTAACTGCTTTTCTTTATCTAATTAACACAGCGTTCCAATCTTCCAACACAAATACAAACATAATTACATTACATTATATATTACAATTTCCTAAACTATTACAGATATCAACACTTATTACCCCTTTCTAAAAATACCCAAAAGCTAAAACGTTCAATATTAACATCTTCAGTTCGTTTTTAGCACGTTCTATTTTTAAAAAATGGACATACAATTTTCACATAATCACATATAAACTCACAAATCAATATTATCTATTTTCAAAAATATCAAAAAATGTCCGGCAAGCTGCAAAATTCAACATTTACCTTATCGAAAAAACATTTTATGTAGTCTATTTCCATTGTTTCAATCAACAGACTATTAAAAGTACAACCAGAGCGTGACAGTTCCAGGAGACGTGACAGAAACGGGTAAGAGGGCGAGGGAGTTATCCACGGCATTTAAGTGTGTTGCAACAATTTCGAAATGAGTTAGTGTAGACTTTTGACCCTCACTCACACCTTCAATCGCAACTCAACTACTATTTAAATAAATCTGCCCATAATTCCCACTGAGCCAATTCCTGAAGATGTGTAAATGAGTACACAACAAGTTAAAGTTAAAAAAGTTTTTTAAAAAAACGTGAAAACTTCGAGAACAAAATATGCTTAGACCATGCATTCATACCTTCGACAAATATACAAAATAGATAATATGAAAAATTAAAAAATATATATTACAAGACATACACTTTCTGTTGTATACATATATATATATATATAAATATATATATATATATATAAATATACATATATATACATATATATATATATATATACAAAGAGAGAGAGAGAAAGATAGAGAATGGGAGAGATAAGTATATAAATAAATAGATAGGGAGATATAAATTCACTTGCCATCCTTTTTGTAAAAGATGAATCACCTGATCGACGACTATGAAAGCAAGTAAGGACAACATAGTTTTATAATTATATTTTAATGCAAAGATGTAAGGGGTCGATATAAAGTGAAGCAAAATACATATATATATATATATATATATATATATATATATATATATATATATATATATATATATATATATACAGGGTTACAAGGTGGAACGATAAAATTGTCGTCCTAAAAAAAACCCAACCCTACAGTTTTATTTTAAAACATTTATTGACGAAATCAATTCAGGTAACTTGATTATGTAGTCGAGCTGACATATTTTTAATGTAGCTGCCTTCAGCCTCAATCCGCGATTCGATACAGGTCTATACATTCGGTGCATTTCGATGTTAATTTTCAAGCCGACTTCAAAGATGTGAGGTGGCATGATGTGGCCCTCACTTGAAACCTCACCAAAGCCCATAACCGTGGCTGGAAATTTCGTTGAGCTGTGATCTCAAGCGTTGAACCGTCCGGGTTTGCATCTTGAGGGTGAACTTGGGTCGGTAGAGAGAATTTGTTGTACAACGCCACATCTCCAATAACGCGTGTTGAACAGAGTGTCACTTTCAGATATGATAGAAGTCCCTCTTGAGATTTGTACGCAACTGCTCAGCGAGTAGATCGTCTTCAACAAAAAAAGAAAACGGTTTTCATCAAACGGAAATGGAATCATATCGTATTTCCCCGATCGACAATTATATCGGTCGACCCTGTATACATATAACACTTGAATAACACTTTTTTAATCACACAAAATACAAATATTTTTCCCGAAATATCATAGCATAATATACATCTATTATAGGAATGCAAATGCAAGCAAAATCTGATCTTTAAATTATCCATAAAAATACAAATATATTGTGTTAATAAAAGCTGAATCTGTATAACTTGTTTTGATCGTTATATGTGTTAATTTTATGCAGTTTTGTTGATTCCTTACACATTTGGCCCTGTCCGTTGGGCATTAGAATACGCCGACTGCCCCCCTGCAGAGGGTAAAAGTCCCTCAATGGGGGTCCTGAATATGACCATAAACTATATCCAGTAGTGAGGCCCCAGCTTGTGGGCTTTGGGGAGTGTGGAGCCACCCTTTAATTACCATTGCTCCCAGGTCCACTCTGACCCGGAGTGGTAGTACCTGTTAGGGTCCCAACTATGGGTTAAATAGAAACTGATTTGAAAACAACAAATATATTCTATTAAAAAAATTTTCTTCCGAATCTTTGGATTCGGCATTAAATAACCCGAAAAGGCTTGATATGCCGTAAAACAAAAACAACCAACCAACCAAATCCTTACACATTTGCATTTTATTACTTTCTCGAAAATAACACAAAACGTATGAAGATGACGACTAACCAACCAACGTAAGAATGATGCATATAGAAACAGCGAGACCAATCAAAAAGGGCTATTAAAAAATATAACCGAGCAACTCACTAGAGCGGCCGAACCTATTTTTAGTACATGTTAGCCAATATCTTAAAAAATTATCTGTTTCCATTTTACTTCCGGTTGCTCGTTCGTTTTTAATTGATTTGTTCGGTACCGTTTTTGTTTATTGAATTGCTATGTGAACATACAGAATACAACGCTCAGAGTTGATCGCCTGTGATATAACCATTGAATGTTCGTCTAGGCGGTGTAGCACGTCCTCCTTTTTTACGTTCAAAGAGACAGGTACTCGCAGTTATGCGTAAGTTACACAAAAATGCTGGATTTTCGGAAGGGTGAGTAGTCCACAAGGCAGGGGAGGTTTGAAGTTTGAATTTACCTTCTCCAGAATTAACTGCTTTCCAAGCACGATGAGATTAAACTCCTCGAAATATTAAAAGTATTCCAGATTTAACTGAACGATGAAGCAAAATTTTAATGCGCGTTTCTGTGTAGGAGCTAACCATTCAAACTTGTCGGCTAAACATTCACGGGGAACATGAATTAGAACAAATTAATTTCAAAATCTTCTGTGAAAAAGGGAAATCCCCTCAACCGTGCTAGATGATGACTCACAGATGAGAGTAGTCTACCATTCGCATAAAAAGGAGTATCGTTGCCACATATGAGTTGGTGAACCTACCACTAGTTTCTCTCCAGTAGACAAGGTTTAAAAGTTTTCAATCTAAAAGTCCTTGGAATATAAAACAAGTTCCAACACTTGTCCCATCGCCACAATGTTGCATCCTTATGCATGTTTTACAAATATTTTAATAGAATATGTTCTGGCCAACCAATAGGACTTATACCCCCTTGACATACATAGTCCTGATTTATCCGTTAGGCAGCAAAGTTCCACCTCTTCACTGTTGAGATTTCGAATTGACTTCTACTCCTGTAAGTTCTTTTCACAGACTACTAAGCTTTGGAATTCCTTCCTTATTTCCTGCTTCCCTGACTTTATAAACGTGCAGCATTGCAAATGCAATGTGAACATTCATCTGCTGCTCATATTCTGACCAGTATATCATACACGTTCCAAATAGAAGCCCCCTTACATTCACGTGATAATATCCCTTGTCCAGGATGAATAAGATTTTTTTTTAAGTGCGTGCTATCTCCAAATTACCCAAATTCAACATTTGAATAGAATGTCAGATTGTTGTTCGTATTCTTCAATATAATAAACACAGAATATAAAACGCTACCGTTTCAACAATGGCGCCGTTAAAATATGCGTGACTCTTTAAGCGTCACCAATTTTCTACCTGACTAGACAAGAAAAACCATTGAAATTAAGAACAAAATTCTGAATCTAAGCAAAACAACAACAAATTTTTTTTTTTTAAATATAGGACAAAAAAATATAACAAAATGATTCCAGACAATTTGATGGAATAAAGGCGATATTTTACAAAATTATCGAAAAATACGGAAATTACTGAAGATCTACAGTTAAGAAAGAAATGATATCGGACACATAATGTAATGTTTCTAAAAGCCAGGAACATAATTTTCCTAATCCAGGAGTTCGAATTCAATATAATGATAAAATAGAAACGAAATTATATATATAGCAAGTAAACATGACGATAATTCAATATCAAATAATAAGATGCGTTACAGAAATGCCATCTTGCACAGGAAAAAAAATCAGCTGGCTATAAAAAGTATCGAACAGATATAATTATAAATCAATCGAATCCGATCTTGACAGAGTATAATACTGCCTTCGAAATATAGAAACCAACCCCTCTTTTCAATACTATTTTCTCTTTCTCGCCATAAAGACGTTGTAAGTCACTCTTTGCCTTATCGTTATTTTCATGGTAGGTGCTTAACTGTGATTCTGTCTACGACCCTCGTCCCATCGAATATTCGCAGTAAACACTCTTCCAAGTATTGAACAGGTGTAAGTAAATGTAAGTCAATCCGAGTCGAGCAAATATCATTCGATATTGACAGGGTTCAAAACGGGCTTCGAAATCTCGTGGGCGAAAAGCTATTTTAAATTTCAAACGTGTTTTCACATCTGGACTAGTGAATCTGCTGATATTTTCTCTCTGGTTCATTTGAATTACAGTTTAAAATACAAAAGTCAAGCATCGTGGCTCAGTTCTGCTCTAAATAGAGATTTCGAAGAAATACTGTTGTTTTTATATGCCTGCCTTTCTGCTTATCCGGTGATAATTGCTATCATTTAAGTTTTACATGAAAAAAGTCAAGTATCAGGTTTGAATTGTGCTTTATACAGAAACATTCATATTAAACGCGATCCAGTCATGTCAAATACGCTACTGTTGATGTTATACACCATGCCTTTCTGCTTGTGTTATACACCATGCATTTCTGCTTGTGTTATACACCATGCATTTCTGTTTCTTAAATGCACTTGTTATATTAGTCTGCATAAAGTGTTAATTTTGGTCCAAGTCGCCTGTTAATTCTTTCATCACCTATACAAGAACACTGCCAGATACATAAAGTACGTTTGTCTTAAATTTCATAAAAATCGGCCCAACTATTTCAGAGTCCATAGGAAACGAACTCACACGCACACACTCAACACACATAAACACACAGACAATTTTAATAATAGTATACATGTAAGAGAGCGCGGATGAGCAGGTGTGAAGGTATTAGGAACAGCCGAAGAATGAATGGTTAGTGAAGGCATTAGAAGCAGCAGCAGACATTTTAAGCGCGTATGCAAATAGGAAAGTGTGCGTGGGCTTGCGTCAGAAGAAAAATAAAGGAGAAAATACACCATGTGGCGATGAGAAGAAAATAAAATGCGAATCGAGTGAGATGGACGTGTGGCACGCAGTTGTAGCAAGACTTTTAAGCACGTGTCGAGACGGCGGTATTTTTTTATATCATGGCAGAAAAATTAACAGTTAGAAGAACAAAAAGCAGGCATTGTTAGGAAAGAAACCGTAATAAATGTTTTTTTGTTAAGACAGAAAGAAAAGCCGAGTATATAAGATAGAACGATAGAAGAATCAAACTAGCGAAAAATATTTCAGAGCATCTAGATGAACTCTACTATAGTCATCATGAGTCGTTACACCATCAAGGGTTGATATTTATTGTATTTTATATATATATATATATATATATATATATATATATTAAGTGATGTGATTTATAATTTAAAATTTGAACAATTAAATTTCAACCAAATTAAAAATCCGTTTCATAAGAAGGAACAACAACAAAATCAATTATCTGTACGATCGTTTCGGAAAACAATGCTTTTTATTGTGGTAAACATCCAGTTACGAACAAAAATTACATATAGTTTTTTAATAAGCAAGGTCTCCTCGTCAGCAAATTTTGAAGGGTTTTTATTAAATCTAAAAGACACCATAACTAAACCTAGCATTAAAAGTAAGGCAGATGTATCTGAAAAAAAAATTAAAATAAAAGGTCTGAATTTAAAGTTGATAAGAAGTTTAATATAGGTTATAGATAGAAAAAAAGTAAATATAGATTTGCATTTGAATTATAAATTTGCCTTGAGTAAAGTATTAAAAATATATATATGCATATATATGAAAAAATAGACACACATATACATAGATAGAGAGGTATATACATAAAAATATAGGTATAAAAATTTACCTTATAATTTTTCGCCTTTTGAAATCAGGAACTATGGTTAAAATACTCATATATGTTTGCTAGAGTTTTTCGTCTCAGGTCACTGATCTAGTTGGCCGTTTCCTTTTAAATTAAATACATTGTATACTCCATAAACAGTTCAAACTTGAAAGATGGACTATACAGAGATGATGCACTTTTCATAACCAACTCTACAAATAATAATTACGAAAAAGCAATTAAAGCTCTACATAAATTATTTAAAAATTACGGACTTAGTATAAAAATCGACCCCAATAAAAAAATTGTTAATTTCTTGGACATAACTTTAAATCTTGAGAATTCTACCTTTGAACCCTATCATAAACCTAACCAATGCCTACTATATATCCACGATGAATCAAACCACCCTAAATCAATATAAAAACTAATAGTTCCCAATATCGCTTTAAAAATTTATAGACTGTCTTCTACTAAATCCATATTTATTAAAAACGAAAAATATTACAATGAAGCCCTTAAAAACTCTGGATATAATTCACAAATTAAATTCATAAATAAAAATGATAGAAACATAAACTGCATTGAAAATAAACCTATTAAGAGCGTAATAACATATAATATCGCAATGTCTTCCCGTATGCGAGTTAAGAAAAATAACCAAGAGACAAAAAAAGATAAAACCAAACCACAAATATTAGAGAGTTATTTTTAAAAGAATGTTTGTGCGTTGAAATGCTATGTTTTATTAGGCCAGATGTGGAACCAAAATATATTGCCTCTTGCTTATTGTGATTATTTTCTGGTAGGTCTGTTGTTGGATTATTATATGGTGGGCTTATTTGTAATTGATCGGTAGATTGGTTTAAGTTGGTGTTATTATTTAATCTGGTAGTTGAGTTATGGCTGTTAATAGGTTCATGTAGATTTGGAGTTTTTGATACTGTGCAGCTATAGATAACATTTTTAATTTTACATGAGCCTTGTAGGGGACATTTATTTTTTCTTCTACAGTTACAGTCCGATGTATTTTGTATAGTTGCATTTTGTAGCTTATTAATTTTCTTATTATTAGAGCTAATTATTTTCTGATGAAGGTTAGGCATAGTAGAGTAAGAGACTTTAATTGTGTTCTTATTGAAAATTTTATTATATCTATGGGGGCTTTCAAGTTCTTATCTAATATTTAAAAAAATTCTCTGGCTATGTTTGTCTCTAGGTTTTTGGAATATGGAGGGTTGAACCATAGGGTCTCCTTATGTCTATTCTCACGTTTACGGGTTTTGATTTGCTGTTTATTTGTATTATTATCTAATATTTGTGATTTGGTTTTATCTTTTTTTGTCTCTTGATTATTTTTCTTAACTCGCATACGGGAAGACATTGCGATATTATATGTTATTACGCTCTTAATAGGTTTATTTTCAATGCAGTTTATGTTTCTATCATTTTTATTTATGAATTTAATTTGAGAATTATATCCAGAGTTTTTAAGGGCCTCATTATAATATTTTTCATTTTTGGTAAATATGGATTTAGTAGAAGACAGTCTAGAAATTCTTAAAGCGATATTGGGAACTATTGATTTTAATATTGATTTAGGGTGGTTTGATTTATCGTGGATATATAGTAGGGATTTGTTAGGGTTATGATAGGGTTCAAAGGTAGAATTCTCAAGATTTAAGGTTATGTCTTAGAAATTAACAATTTTTTTAGGGGCGATTTTTTTAACTAAGTCCATAATTTTTAAATAATTTATGTAGAGCTTTAATTGCTTTTTCATAATTTTTATTAGTAGAGTTAGTTACGAAAAGTGCATCATCTCTGTATAGTCCATCTTTCAAGTTTGAACTGTTTATGGAGTATACAATGTATTTAATTTAAAAGGAAAAGACCAACTAGATCAGTGACCTGAGTCGAATCCGTCGATCCCATTAAAATGTTGAAGTGGTTAGGGGTATTTTTCCTGGTCCAATATTTATTATCAAATGTTATTAAAGACTGTCTAGCTATAAGTATTAGTTTAATTTCGTCTTGAGTTATATTAGTTAATTTTCGTGCCATTAATAGAGATTTATTTAGTAGGATAGGTGATATAGATTGGTAATATGATTCAATGACTAAAGAAAGAAATTTAACGTTATTCTTATCTTGAATGTTAGAAAACCAGTCGATTACTTGGTTGGAAGATTGCCATAGTGGGTATTTTATTATGGATTTAATTTTGGGGATAATTCTATCTAATATGTTTTTACTAACCGGTCCTATATCTGATTTCGAGGGGAAAATGAGTCTATTAGTAGGGTTAATATTAAAGCTGTGTTTGTGGTCTTTTAAAGTAAATCTTATGAAACGGATTTTTAATTTAATTATAATTAGATTTTTAAATTTTAAATTATAAATCACATTACTTATTATTGAATTAGCTCTAGGACATTTAACTATCGAGCTTATTATATATCTAAATTACAACGAGCACTTTCTCTTTCCTGTATTTTAATTAAACTAGTAATTTCACTGTTACATTAAAATACACTCAGCTCTTTAGACTATTGTTCTAATCTCCTTTAAATTATATATAAATATATATATATATAATATACCGACTTAATTTACTCACATAAAATTAATATACGAAAGTATAGATTTATGCGTAAACTTTAAGTATTTACTTCAAAACTGTTCAATACGTAGGTAGTGCTAGTTAGTAAGTTATAAAATGTATATGGCGATTAAGCTACACTGAATATTCCCCGTTTCATCCACTCTAGCATTCTTCAGGCTTATGTGTATGTATATATATATATATATATATATATACATATATATATATATATATATATGTGCAAGTATAAATGAAATACTGAAGTGCAGTAAGAATACAGATTGTATAATACTGTAAACATGAAGATAAAATAAATATATTAGTATCAATATTTATAAGACAATCCCAATCAGATAAAGAAAGCTCCATATGCGACATAGAACAATAATATGAATGGAAAGTTGTGGATAGAATTACAAAATTTATTGTTCGATAAAAAATACAAATAATTATTAAAACTTTTCCTATAAATCGCTAATCATATCAGAAGAATTTTTTTTACAAATATGTATATATATATATATATATATATTTATTCCATATTGTTATGTATATATATTTATTTCATATTTATATTTATACTAGACGGAGGGGGTACCCGGCGTTGCCCGGGTGTTTGTAGGAATGTGTATGGGGGGATATGTAATAACGGAAAAACCAAAAAAAAAAAAAAAAAAAACAGCGAAAAAAAAACCGCTGTGTGTATAAGGGAGGGGAAGTAAACTAAAGAATAAGCGCAGTAAAAAAATAAAGAAACGTTGCCCGAGTGTCTAAAGATGTAAAAAAAAGCAAATAGTTTTAGTCGTGAGGCTTGATTGAACCCGGGAGCCTTGACGCGGAGGTGAAACAAACTCCAACCACTTAACTGTCTGGGCCAAGGGTAAGAGCGTTAAAATAAGGCTTATAAAGCGAGTGAAAGAGGTTTGATTGACAGATAGCCATAAATGAGGTCATCGCGGGAGGTGTACGAGATGAAGTAGCAGTATTTTATTTTTTTGTTTTACTTCACATTAGCGTTTATTAAATTACGTATTTCGTTTCCTGTCAAGACATCTCTATCCGTCTCTCTCTTTCTTTCTCTCTCTCTGTTTGCGTTTGTGTATGTGTGGGTGTGTGTGTGTCTCTCTCTTACTCTAAAGGCTGTTACTAAAAAAGGAAATGGCGTCTGGCTTTTTTTTTGTAAAAACTTCGATCGTTAATATTTTTTGTAAGCGTATTTTTTTTTACTTCACATTTTTGGCTTGTTATTTTTCGTTTAACTATCGTATCTAACTATTTTTAATGTGCTAATAACTTTGGTAACGTTGCCATAGCGTAGAAGTTCATAGTTTTGCTTGTGTGAGGGTTAATTTTTTTTTACCGATAACAACATGTTTTTTTTTTAATTCAGACTGCCATTAGAGCTTACTGACATCAAGATCACGTGACATGACTCAGCGTGTTTTAAATACAAGTTGACCCAAAATAAACGGCCCCGTGTATACTTTATGTAGAAGAGTTGGCGCCCGTATTTTTGGGCAGTTATAAATCGATTTAAAAATATGTAATGTTAAACATTAAAATGTAAATTTTTGGGGGCCCCCTGCAGTAAATTGATCAGTTGACGCACTACTTATGGTCCTTTTGAGCTATTTTCGATATTTGTCGTCCGGAGGGTGGGGCTTTAATATGATACCAAGTTTGTGAATTTTTGTCCAGTCGGTAAAATTCTCTTAGCAAATACACAAACATACATACATACATACATACATACATACATTTTCGCTTTTATATATATATATAGATATATTTATTTTATATTTATATGCATATATATTTATTCTATATTTATTCTATATTTATATTTTATATTTATATGTATATATATATATTTATATGTATATATATATTTATTTTATATTTATATGCATATATATTTATGTTATATTTATATGTATATATATTTATTTTATAGTTATATGTATATATATATTTAGTATATATTTATATGTATATATAATAATTTTATATTTATATGTATATATAATTTCATATTTATATGTATATATATATATTACATTTATATGTATAATATTTATCTATATGCATTACATTTTATATTCATATGTATATATTAATTTTTTATATTGATATATATTACTATTTTATATTCACATATATTACTATTATTTCATATATATATGTATATATCGTTATTTTATATTCATATGTATTATTATTTCATATATATATATATGTATATATCAATATTTTATATTCATATATATTATGATTTCATATATATATGTATATATCATTATTGTATATTCATATATATTATGATTTTATATTCATTTATATTTCTATGTATATATATATATTTATTTCATATTATATATTTATTTATATGCATAATTTTTTTACTCATATATATATATATGTTATTTATATATATATATATATATATATATATATATATATATATATATATTAAATTCATATATGTGCAATTAAAACGTTTGTTTTTATATTCATATATCACTATATTTAGTATTTCATTTTTGGGCATCCTTTTACACACTCTTTCTCTCTCTCTCTCACACACACACACACACCATATTCTGATTAGATCACTATGGCTGACGTAAAAAAACATTTAAAAATAAAATGATTAATTTCAACTTTATTTCACGCGGTAAACGGTAGCCGAATGGATACGGTCTTTGATAATACAGCCATCGAGGGCTTGTGTCAACGGGTTTAAATCTATCGACTGGTGTAAATCGTGACGCCCTGTACTGAAGATTCCCGATAGGATGGAACACTAGTGTATGTAGGTATTTAATTATTATAGTAGATAATTATATGCATACATACATCAATATATATATATATATATATTATATATATCATAATTATAGGAATTTAAAATTTGTGATTCGAAAAAATTAAATGT
This sequence comes from Euprymna scolopes, assembly GCF_053919585.1. Taxonomy (NCBI): domain Eukaryota; kingdom Metazoa; phylum Mollusca; class Cephalopoda; order Sepiida; family Sepiolidae; genus Euprymna; species Euprymna scolopes. The sequence goes on along the minus strand of NC_136499.1, from coordinate 132,052,833 downwards.
ATAAACCTTGAAAACTCATGGGTTAAGGAATTTTATTTTACTATACGCACTCTATGTCTTGCATACAATAAGATTTCTATATCAACATTTAACTTTTTCAAATCACAAATTTTAAATTCCTAAATTATTAATTATTTGCTCTGTCTTGTAAATTGAGCAATTTTATTAAACTGGGATAGTCTTATATGCGATATTATATCAAATCACATTTGGTAAGACCAATAATCACTGGATTTGCACACCAGTAGATATATTGTATTTCATTAATCTGAATAATTATATATATATATATATATGCATATATATATATAGTAATTCATAAAATATATATGGCAATTAAGCTACACTGAATATTCCGCGTTTCATCCACTCTAGGACTCTTCAGGCTTATGCTCTACCTACGTATTGAGCACTTTTGAAGTAAATACTTAAAGTTTACGCATAAATCTATACTTTCGTATATTAATTTTATGTGATTAAATTAAGTAGTTATATATATATATATATATATATATATATATATATATATATATATATATATATATATATATATATACATTAGGGGGAGGGTCACCCAGATTTGCACTTTAGTAACTTACTCTTAAATATGATACTGAACAAATTAAAAATATACTAAGGTTAATGTACAAAATGTATAACAATTTTTTTTCAATTTTAACCCAATTCGGACTACTTTAAAACTATTTTAATCTGCTAAATGTCCATAACAGAACGGTCCACAAAAAAGCCAATCATTTGAGGCCCTAGTGCCGCCCTGCAACTTTTAGTTTCGCGAGAGATATAGTTTTAAGATATAGAGACAGACAGACAAACAGACAAACACAGTGAGGCTTTTTTATATATAATTTTAGAGCATTAGTCCGAATAATCCAAAGTTTAAGATACACTAAACCTCATATAAATAATGATAACCATAATAATTTCAAAGTAAACATAAACTTAAAAAGTGATTCAACCAATCGCGTTGAGACATAAGTTTACACATCTTGGAGTTTAACAGAATCTTTTTCAGAAATGCTGTTCGGTGCAAGATATAATATGGTTCGATTAAATAAATTGAGAACGTTTTGGAAAAACAATTAGCACGAGTTTATTCGGTCATCGTCTGGGAGAAACGGTTCACTTTCTTCCTCTTCTTCAAAACAGCCGGTGTCATAAGCAACCGACCTCAGATAAGTGGGCAATTAATCAAACTAAATAAATCGATTTCTCATCATTGAATTAATCAATGAAATGTCGACTCGGCTATTCTTTAATCATATTTATTCGTTTTAATCATGATAATATTTTTCTATAGCTTTCTTGCACTGACTATATATATATATATACATACATATATATATATATATATATATATATATATATATATATATATAGCCAGTAGAGTTTAGTTTCCTAGAAGTAAATCCAATGAAACAACACGTGTCTACCAAAATAGTGCTCAATGAGTGAACAGAGCAGGTATATTAATTTTATTTTATTTGTTTGTATAAATAAAATTAATATATATATATATATATATATATATATATATATATATATATATGATGAGTTTTTTTTTTTGGAAAAAGAATTCCAACAGAGTGCTCAATTAAAAGGAAAATCATTTATCATCGTTTTTAGCATATGTTTACGATACAACAATTTTAAACTATCAGTATATATATATATATATATATATATATATATATATATATATATAATATTTTATTTATATAATATTTTTATTTATATAGACAGATATTGCATATTCGCTACACTGAACATACAAATGTTTTGGTGCAAATTGGTTTATTGGTATATTTTTAAATTTAATTTAAATTGGTATATATATATATATATTTACATACATATATTCACATACATACACACACACACACACACACACACATATATATATATATATATATATATATATATATATATATATGTATATATATATATATATATATATATATATATATATATATATTACATTTTCACCCCCAAACAAGGCACATTGCCACTTTGATGTAGGAGGCTACTATCAGGGACATAATCTACAGGGGTACTATGTGGGAAGTTGGGCAACAAGATGTCGGTTCACGATACACTTGAACTTCTGCATGTCAGTAGAGTTGGGGAAGCAGGAACCCGGAATGGAATTCCAAAATCTAGCAGTTCTGGGAGAGAAACTACTGGAGTAGAGGACTCTCTTACATCTAGGGATCTCTACCGTGAAGAGGTGTGATTTAGCTGCTTGTCGGGTTTGTCGGGGGTATTTACGTTGAGAGAGTACAAGTGCGTGCAGTTTGTCAGAGCATTCACCGTTAAAGTACTTGTTGAACAGGCAGAGGGATGCTACATTTCGTCGATGGGACAGAGGCTGAAGCTTAGATGAGAATTCAGGACCTATCAGGTTGGCGACTCACTTTTGTAACCTTGTCTAGGAGTGAGAGACAAGTAGCAGATGTACCAGTCCAAATATGACAACGATACTCTATACATGGGCGAATGGTGGCTTTATAGACGTACAGGATACTTTTGGTCGTTAGTAGCTTTCTAGCACGGTAGAGAGATCCCACCTTCCTCGCAGCGGTCCTGGCAATGCTCTCAATGTAATTGTTCCAACTCATGTTTTCTGTTAACGTACGGCCGAGGAGTATATATATATTTATATATCATCAGTGGTGAGAAAACCGGACTAGTGTGCTCAATGTGTAGCCAGAGCAGTATATAGGAAATTTATTGCTGTGAGTCCAGAATTAATTTACATATTGTTTCCGCTAGAAAGATATCCTCAGAAGATGAGGAAATATCCAACCACCTTCGTCAGAATTCATAGATGGACACTAGAGTACATCTATGAATGCTGATGAAGCTGGTTGGATATTTCCTCATCTTCTGAGGATATCTTATATATATATATATATATATATATATATATATATATATATATATATATATATATATATACGAAATTTATTGCTGTTAGTCCAGATTTAATTTACATAGTGTTTCCGCTAGAAGTCTCGTGTCGCGGGGTTCGAATCGTTCGACTGGTAGTAATCGTGACACCCTGCACTGAAGAATCCCGAAAGGATGAAACACTAGTGTCTGTAGGTATTTAATTATTATAGAAATAAAATAATTATGACAGCCCCTTTAAGAAATTCGTTTCTTATCGTTGAGCACTTTCAGTTGAATTAAAAGTCGGTCAATTTAGCTCTTATGCGTAGATCATCGTATAACGATTTGATCACTGTCTGTCTGACGTAATGAACATTTGAATTAAAATGTTTAAAAATTCAACGCTATTTCACACGGTTAATGGTAGCCGAATGGATACGGCCTCAGCTAATCGAGCCAGAGATGTCTCTTGTCGCGGGGTTCGAATCGTTCGACTGGTAGTAATCGTGACACCCTGCACTGAAGAATCCCGAAAGGATGAAACACTAGTGTCTGTAGGTATTTAATTATTATAGTAATAAAATAATTATATATATATATATATATATTTGTACAATGATTTATTAATAAATCATTGAGTCACATACGTTCTAACGCAATAGGCAATTAGATGAAGCCTAGAAATACTATTTACTCCATAAAGCCGACAGTACATTCACGGAGACAGGAACTTCACATTTAACCTTTGATTTGACAGCTGCTATCAAATATGATATAGAGAATGGTATATGAAAGGCAAAGTAAGACATCCGCATAGACGGGAACCCCCTGCTAATATACGAATAAAAATAAAAGTAACGGTTTGAAAGGTAGGAGTATGTACCTGCTCTATCCTTATTTCAATAACAGTTGATCGGCCCAGCTTTAATCTATAGTCATTTTTATAAAATATTCACAAAAAAACACCTGCCTTGCTACTATCAATAAATTTTCATTATTATGTCCCTCAAACTAAATGAAAATTGCAAGAACAAACCTTCTTTCTTTATTGCGGAGCACAATACTAGGAGACTGCTTCTAAGCTGAATAAAACATGGTCGTTTTCAAGTCAAGCGTAAACAATATCTTCTTTATCCTTCCTTGTAGAAAATACATTTATACTCTATTTCCACCATTACCGTTCATCACGGAGTTCGCTATTCAATCATTATCTGGATTATTAACCCGTAAGGAGGTCGGTTTCTTCATTATGCCAGGGCAACGCCGTAATGCTAACACTTTTATTCATCTATGTTAGGAAACGAATTCTAAATAAATAAAAAAATTCTGTTTAGCTTAGTTTTCTAACGCGACAAAAAGTTGCGGACGACTCCGCAAGTTTGAGCGGTAATTCACTCAAACTTTTCACATTGACATTGGAGAAACGAATTTAGTATTAATGATTAGGTTCTAAGATAAAAATAGTCAAGAGGTCAAGTTGAGTGACAGTTTATTGCGAAATTGATTACGTTGAAGAGATACATATGTATCCGGCCAATGATGCATTCGAATTTGAGTTGATTCAAGCTAACACTAACATAGTTTATCCATACAGCGCTGTTCATCTATCTATCTATCTATCTATCTATCTATCTATCTATCTATCTATCTATCTATCTCTCTCTCTCTCTCTCTCTCTCTCTCTCTCTATATATATATATATATATATATATATATATATATATTAGGCACCGCCAAAACGGGGGGGGGGGGTAGGTCAGTACTTTTTGACGGACCGTCTTTTTAAAAAATCTACCAAAAATCAGGTAATTATCCGATCAATACGAAATTTTCAGCGATTATTAGGAGAAGAATGAATTTTATAACAGTGTACTTATTTTTCATAAACGATATTTATATATATATTTCTTTTGCTTACAAACCCCCCCTTGTTTTGAAGTGGGAACAAATATGCTTAAAATAATCATCTTCAACTGAACACAACATATTGTGTTATTGTAAGGGACAGAATTATAGATTTAAAAAAAATTGTTTGTATACCTTACTTTGACGTCTAAATATCAGAACTTCGATTGTGTTTAATTATCCCGCTTTTGAGTTTTGAAGTGTGAAATTCGGTGAATATGTTAAGTAAAATAATTAATTTAAGTTAAGCAAAAAAAAAAAAAAAAATGTAATATTTATACGAAAAAAGCCATTTAAAAATTTTTGATAAATAAATTAACAATATTTTTTTAGCCAGCCGAATAATGCATGCCCATTATTAAACAGAGAATGCTTTGAATAATCGATACAAAAAAAAAAAAAAATTCGATAAATATTGTGCCCTTTGTGTTAAAAATAGCATCATTTTTTTCGATTTCGTTTGAAAACGTTTGCTGCCTTTCGACTACGGTGGACCAAACGCGCTGAAATAATTTTTTTTTATTCTGCTTTAAATTGCCCCCCCCCCCATTTTGGGGAGCCTGGCCCCCACACACACACACACATTAAAAACCAAACTCATA
>NC_136499.1:131997416-132044916 GCF_053919585.1 Euprymna scolopes | reverse complement strand
GACACGAGACATCTCTGGCTCGATTAGCGATTGGCGTCCTGCTAGTATATATATATATATATATATATATATATATATATATGTATGTATGTATGTATGTATATATATATATATATATATATATATATACTAGCAGGACGCCAGCCATTGCCTTTTTGTAAAAAGACACTAAAAAAATAATATATTTTACTTCATCCAGACCCCATATTTATTAGTCGTTTTCAAAGACAGAATTGTTTTAATCGTGTTCCAGTATTTAAACGGCTCTTGCTAAACCGATTGGAGAAATATATCTGTCATGATATCCTTCCGGAATCCCAGTCTGGTTTTAGACGTGGACAAGAATCAGTGATTATGCTGTTTTCTGCTAGAAAGTTTTTGTAAAAGTATATTAAGCACAGTGTTTGTGGAGTAAACAAGGCGTTTGACACAGTCAACCTTAAGGCTCTCTGGAAAATGCTGTAAAATTTTAGCTGTACATTTGTTTTTTACAGAGAAGTCGAAGCATCTCATCATAGTATAAAAGGCCGCGTCAAATTCAATGGTTGGCTTTCAGAGAAATTGCCCAAATACGCAAAATCATATAGCTGCACCAACATTGTTTTCGTTCTATCTGACTGCTGTGCTCTAGTATGATTTCCGCGACTGTGGTATGCGGGTTTACACTGCGTGTCAAATTATTAACGAGATAGCATCTTTTTATCAGTTTCAGAAACTTACTGGTAGTTTCGTATCAAAAGCTTCGGAAACATTGGCAATGCTAAGCTGCGCGTACTGTGAAATTTTCGTAGTTTCGTGCAAGGTAAACAACTTGTCACCGTAATTGTTGAATCCCTGGTATTTGATGTGTGTCAAATTATTAATAAGGCAGTTTGTTTCGTCAATACAATTGGTCGTAAAGGTGGTTTGACTAGTTCTGAAAAGATTACTATTACAGAGCAGCTAACAAAAGGTAAAACTATCATCGCAATATCTAAAATGATAGGAAGGTACCACCAAACCGCGAAGAACTTTGTCAAAGACACTAAAAATTGACATAAGAGAGCTGATAAAGGAAAATCTAGTGATGTTTCACGCCGTTGTCTACTCCAAATTAAACGTAAATTTCTTAAGAAACCTGTTCAGACAAGTCGAGAAGTCTTTGACCAAGCCGGATTGAAAAATGTCTCAAAAAGTACTCGATGTCGCCTTCTAAAAGAATGGGCAGTCTATTAAGCCTGTGACAAAGCCTCCATTAAAGCAACATCACATACAAAACCGATTGAAATGGGCAGAGGATAACATGAAAACGGATTTTTAGAAAGTTTTGTTCACGGATGAAGTGTGTGTCACCCTTGATGACCCAGATGGCTAGAGCAAGGGATGGTCTTAGATGGGCGACATCGTCATCAGTATTTAAGGCGCCAACAAGGAAATGGGGGGGATAATTATTTGGACTGGGATTATCGGAGGTACTTTAGTTGGCCCGTGGAGTGTCCTAGAAGGCGTAAAAATAACGTCAAATGGTTACACAGCTTTTTTGAAAGAGCACTTTGAACCATGGCTGACTAAGCTAAGGTTGACGTTCAGGAGAACCATTATTTTTATGCAGGATAATGCTCCCTTGCATGCAGCAAACAGAAGCAAAAGGTGTTTGCAACACCTGGGGTTCTTTGGGCGAAGGAAGATGAAATCGCCTGCGAATTCAACAGATTCGAACCCACATTGAGAACCTTTGAAGTATTATGAAGCGACGTTTATATGCAAGTGGACACAAATTTAAGAGTAGATATTAGCTGTGGGATGCTCTCCAATAGGTACTGCGATATTTCAATAAACATGTTATGGGTATATTGTTGTGTTTTTTCTCAACCTCGTTAATAACTTGACCCACTGGAATGAACATTTAAATGTTAGTCTTTTGTTTTCAAGAGGAGATTAGTCCGTTTTTTAGAGTTTATTATATTTCTACTTTGAGGAGAAGTAAATATTATTATAGCTTTGGCTGTGCAAAGGTGACATGACAGAGCCTGAAAAATAAGAACCTTTTTAGGATAGTCCATTTAATTGAGAAGCGAGTATTATAAGACTTGATTTTTTTTATTTAAGTGGTTAAGTAAAATCCAAGGGAATCGGGTAATTGGTAGATGGTCGAAAGTAATCCAAAAAGAAGAAATCCGTGGAATAATTCACAAACAGAGGCAAGGAGAAAGAAGATAAGATGTGCGCAGAAAAAGGAATTTCAAACGACTGTCAAGGCTGGGCTGATTTTGGGAAAAATACACACACACACACACACACACACACACACACACACACACACACATATATATATATATATATATATATATATATATATATATATAAATATTTTTTATACTTGGTCTAGAGTTTCTGACCGCTTTTTTTTTGCTCAGCATACACCTCCAAATACCCGGGCAACGCCGGGCATCCATTGCTAATATATATATATATATATATATATATATATATATATATATATATATATATACTAGCAATGGGTGCCCGGCGTTGCCCGGGTATTTGGAGGTGTATGCTGAGCAAAAAAAACGGTCAATTTTTTTAAAACTTTGATCCCTATTATGACCCCTTAAAATTTATTGTTTTGGGGTCAACTCAAGTCATTAAGTTAAATCCATGTCCAAGGAACCTATATGTAAAATTTCAAGTGTTTAGACCCAAAATTGTCGGTGGAGTTTGGTAGGGTTCTCAAAGGTCAAATCGTTGAACTTTGACTACTCAATCGCCAAATTTCTGGCCAAAAACCAATCACATAATTTTTCCCAAATTTCAGTACCCTGGATATCAAATTTCGAGCCTGTAGACAAAAATTGACAGAGCTATGGCGTAGAGAAATGTACACCCCCCACATACAGGCACGTTCAATTATATATATATATATATATATATATATATATATATATAAACAGAGAGAGAGAGAGAGAGAGAGAGAGAGAGAAAACGTCTTGGAAGTTTCTTTTAAACCTTTAAAACTATGAAATAATGTATTTCGTTTTAAAATTATTTTGCCGTTAAGTTAATTAATTTCCTGTATCGCTGAGTAGTTTTATTACATGAACAAACAATCGCACCAACGTTCTTGGGATTTTAAAAGAAAACAGTATATTACACCATGGGTCTGCAGTAACGTTGATGAAACACTACTTCCCATAAAACACATGAACAAACATATTTTTTATACTTGGTCTAGATTTTCTGATCCTCCAGATAAATGAAACTAACCAATTCATGTAATTTAAAAAGTATCTCAAATCTCTGTCATCCGGCCCTTTCTCCACAAACCGGTGTGTCTGTTATTTAAAAACTACTTGTTTATATTGTGATAGGTTGAATCACTCCTTCAATCTTTAAAGACAAAGGATACCCCCTGTAGGTGCAGCTGCGCGTGTAATTTTGAGACAAAGGTTGCGCAATTCTAACCTCACCTTTTTGAAACGGCATTATGTGAGTCCAGGGGCAAGGAGAAGTCACAAACAACTGGAAACAATGCCGGGATAAGCGATGAGTACATACAACACCTAGAAGTTTAAAATGGTCACCCATTAAGTACTGACCAGGTTCAACGTTGCTTAACTACAGCGATTAAGCGTGCCAACGTGAGTATGCCGTACACACGAGTGAATTTATTCTAGGACTTATCACTCCCTCTTTGTTACTAGTATTATTACTGTACTTACAATAACCCTTATCCATGAGTGGCTTCCGGTCTTGATAAGCGGTGACCACCTTGTAACAAAATGTACACTCTTATTAACTTACATCATCTTTATTATATATATATATATATATATATATATATATATATATATAAGGTGGGCCACTTAAAAGTAGCTCAATCACTATAATCTTTCTCTCAGTACCAACTGGCACCAAAAAACAAAATGCAATTCTTTTTCCAACAAGATGACACTACACACCACACGTCTCACAGATCACTTACATGATTTCATAGCATGTTTACGGAAGAGAGAACAATAAGCAAAGAGTTATGGCCACCATGTTCCCCGGACTTTTAATCATGTGATTTTTATCTTTGGGAACTAAAAGAATATGTGTATGCAAATAATCCTCACGATATTGACCAACTAAATGAAAATATTACCAATGCTATCAGGAAATCACCTAAGAAAATATATAGGCATTATCTGCAAACGTTGTTGCATAGGTGTCAACAAGAAGTGCTCCCAGTACCTTTTATTACACTACAGATAAATTAAACAATGCTACAGGTACTTTAAACGGTATAAGAATGTTCCTCCTATCTACTACATTTTTTGAGCTACTTTAAAGTGGGCAACTATGTATTAATATACATATATATGTATATATATATATATATATATATATATATATATATATATATATAAAATATATATGGCACTTACGCTCCACAGAAGTGGATTAAACGTGGAATATTCTGTGGAGCTTAATTGCCATGTATATTTTATAACTTATTGCCTAAATTTACCTACGTATTGAGAACTGTTGAAGTAAATGCTTAAAGTTTGCGCATGAATTTATACCTTCGTATATTAATTTATGTGATTAAATGAAGTAGTTATATATATATATATATATATATATATATATATACTAGACTACCCGTGACCCGTTGGGTCAGTATGTTAGATTAGCTATGGAATTAATGTATGAGCGTGACACTTTTGACGTAAAGAAAATAGTTTTTGTGATGTAATAGAAACATTTCTATGAAAGTATATTATAATGAAAAAAGAATATAGATAGATTTATATGAGTCGTTCTGTTTATAATTGATTATTTTTGAAAAAAAAACTTACAGCAATTTAATTATAAGTGGTTTGCCATACTTATAGGTAAATGTGCACTGAACAGATACCGTAATACTTCAAGTTAAATTCAAATTTTGATATATCTTTTTTAAATGAAATTGTTAGTTGAAAGTACAGAATAGTTAAAAACACGCTCCTCATGTTACGAATGGCTTTTTAAATAGAAAATGAAAACATGTAACATTTTTGATTTATTTTTAACACACATTCATGACCCATTGGGTCAAATATTTAATTTATGTGAATAATAAGGTCAATAAAACAAATTAAAACAATGCGGGAATAAAGGATGTAAAAAAACTAAGCAGAAAGTATTAACAATTGTTTATGTGAATAATTTAAACACGAAAAAAAACAATTAGGACGCTGAAAACGTACACAGTAAAACAATACCCTTTAATGTGTTGAGTATTTATTTGTAAAAAAAAACATTTTCGGGAATATTTATTTATGTTGGTAGTATAGAAGAAAATGTATGAATGTTTTAAGTAAGGTGTATTAAAAAATGGAGAGTAAATTTAAAAGAAAAAGGAAGAACGTGGGTAAATCGCCATTGTAAAATGCTCTTATAGTTCTCAACGGCTCAAAGTTGATTTATTTGTAAGAAAATTGCGACAGTATAATTGTAATACAGAATAGTTGCAAAACATCTCCACCGTTCCCATGTTAAATAATAATTTCTTAATAATAACGCTAATATTTCAGTCCGCAGGTCAAATTCTGCAAAAGTACCAATTTGTGTTTATTTGTTTACGCTGTTATGGGTTTATGTTTATGTACACATGCGCAACCGGAAGTCGTAAATCGGAAGTTTGGTTACAACACTCATTACAAGGTCATTTGAATTTTATAATTATATATATATATATATATATATATATATAAACTGTAACGATTGTCTGTTTATATTATTAATAAATGATTCTTTTGGACAAAGATAATGAGATTCTGTTTCCAATGAAACAAAAAAAACTTTAAATGTTAAGAGTATTTATACATCTAGTATTGCATATTGAACTATTAAAAGAAACATTGTGCTGATAAGAATGTATCTTTGTATAGATTTTTTTTTATATACAATTTTATACACACGCACATAGATGGATAGATAGATAGATAAATAGATAGATAAATGGATAGATAGATAGATAGATTGATAGATAGAGGCAGAACATGGGGAAATCACGTGATACGCTGTATTTATACGATATAATAACGTTGACGAATCGGTTCCCACTGGATCACCAAAGCTAAGCAACGCTGAACCTGGTCAGTACTAAATGGGTGACAATTTAGGACTTCCAAGTGTTGCATGTGCTCTCATCTTATCTTCTCATTGTTTCCAGTCGTCCTGGATTTCTCCTTGACCCTGGACCCAATAAGACTCTATCCAGAAGAGGTGTGGTTGTGATTGCGCAACCCACAATTAAACGTGCAGCTGCTCCTACAGGGTGTACTCTTTTTTCTTTCGAGACTGAACGAAGCCATCAAATATATATATATATATATATATATATATATATATATATATATATATATATATATATACATATATATATATATATATATATATATAGAGAGAGAGAGAGAGAGAGAGAGCCAGGTACGTCCAAGGGTGGAGTACTGTTGCCACATCTGGACAGGAGCTGCTAGAAAGGACTTGTCCTGCCTTGATATAGTTGAAAATAGACTTCGTAGCCTCGTAGGAGATATCCTTTTCTCTTCCCTGCAACCCCTATCTCACAGAAGAGATGTTGCGAGTTTGTCTCTGATGTATCGTTATTTTCATGGCAAGTGCTCGACTGTGTTTCAATCTATGGTTCCTCCTCGCCAAACTTTCACAAGAAACACTCCTCTAGCTGAAAACACTGTCAATAATCCCCCTACTCTTTATCTGTGCCTAAACCTAAACGTAGATTTCATGAACAAAACCTCTTTCTTAGAAATGCATGCCTGTGGAACTGTCTTCCGTTTTCCTGCTTTCCAGCTGACTAAAATATGATTGTCTTCAAGTCCAACATAAACAAGTTTTTGATGAGCCGTCCCACTTAAGTTAACAAATTTACCGAATTTCCATTACTAATGATTACTAATGATTACTATATTGTTCAATTGACTACTGTACACTCTTAACCCTTATCCTCAAGTGGTCTCTGGCCCTTGATAAGTGGTTCTTTCTATGTAAAAAAACTCTGATCTATTCGGGCGGAATAAAATATAGGTGACATTACTTTTGGAATATCGTTCGTATGAAATATTTCATTAAATATGTTAGCAATTAATTTGCTGACAGATTGATTTTATTCGTGTTTTTTTTTTCATCGAAATTACAGATTTTTTTCGGTTTTCTTAAATATTTTTTTCGATTTCGTCTCAAACAACGAATTAGTTTTTGTATCATTTTCCCGAGCGTAAATTTCACACCTGATTATTTTTTTCTTTTATTTTGTCATGTTTGTCTCCGTTTTTTTGTGTTATTGTTGTTGTTTGGTTGTTGTTTTTTAAAGAAAACAAGTATAAATAACGGGGAAATAGCAAAAATAAAAACAAAACAAAAAATAAATTTCTGTCCAAATCAAACAATCGAGACATTTCGTCTGGAATATATCACGTTGATATCATATGCTTTTTGTTTTGTTTTGTTTTTGGGTTTTTTTTTTGTTTTTTTCTTTACCTCACGTGATGGCATTACAACGCCATCAGTTAGAAAAGCTAATATACACCATCTTCCTCTGACAGCGAGGCTAGAAATTAAGCCAATCTAGCGCTGCATCGTCCCTCAACGTCTAAGTTTACACAGTCTCGACCATTTCGGAAATTATCATTTCCCTGTTGACTGCTGTATGTAACAAGTATGTGCCGTTTTAAGAGGTCTAATATATCATATTTTGCGTTCTCTTCTTTAGAAAAGGCTAGTTTATTGCTAATCGTCTGACTCGCCCAAACTGGGAATGCCTAGGCATATTTTGCACGTCAGATTATTCCTTCTAGTTGGTACTAACCTCAATCCGACTTTCCTGGTGTCACAGATTTTGCATAGGGAGAAAACTAAGTAACCCTTCGTATATATATATATATATATATATATATATATATATATATATATATATATATATATATATATATATATATATAGTCATCCACATAGCCGATCGTCTGCACGAAGGCTCCTAACCATTACGCCATCGGCGGCTGCTGTGCGAGTCGTAAGTTTTTGACATCGTCCGAAATACCTAAGCTCGATTTGTTTACACAAAGAGCATCACTTTATACGCTAATGGTAATTCGTGTATCACTTCTCAATATGCTCAACTCAAGATGAGGAGCATTATATATATATATATATATATATATATATATATATATATATATATATATATATGCTGTATATATATATATATATATATATATATATATATATATATATATATATATATATATATATATATATACTGTATATGCAAAATAATGACTTCAAAACAAGGTGTTAATGGCAACAACAAGTGTATTTCAATTTACGTTACAATTGTTTCCATGTCCTGTCGACAATTTCAAGCATTATGTCGTTTAAAAATTTTCAAAACCAGCATTTCCTCAGACTTTATGAATAAGCACACTTTTGGCAATGGAGCATTTTTTGAAGAGAAGGAAGGACGGGGAATCCCTAGCTGGAAAGGCATGCGAGAAACATCTACCTTTGTTGTGGTTACGGAAAATCCCATTTTAATATTAGACGGCTTATTAAGAACTTGTTTACGTTGGACTTGAAGACGACCATATTATAGTCAGCTAAAAAGCAGGTTAAAAGGAAGAGAGTTCCACAGGTGTGCAGTTCTAAGAAAGAAACTTTGTGTATTGAATCTACGATTCGGTTTAAGCACAGATAAATAGTGGGGAAATTGACAATTTTTTTCAGCTAGACGACTGTTTCTCGTGAAAGTTTGGCGAGGGGGACCATAGATTGGAGCTCAGATGAGCACTTGCCAAATTTGATCTTACCCACAGGACCAACGTCACAGCCATTTTTAATTTCGTGTAATATAGTTTGCTTTTCAAATCATATTTGCTTGAACATGTGCGTATTATCAGTCCTTTAGTCGTGCTTAAGATAAAAATCTAGAGACATTATTATAGTTTTTATACCAATGAGACATCACTGATGAAATCCCAATGGCTATTTGTGAATAAGTGTTAATGTGGCTGTCAATTGGGTGCCGAAGCATATCTGTTCAATAGATAAAACGCGCATAATTCGATTACTAAACAGCAAAGATAAACAATTTTTGTTGACATTATGTTTTAGTTAATAATTGTAGCTATGTTCCACGGATGAAAAGTTCTTATAAATAACTTACTTTTGCTTTAACTATTTTTTACGCTAAACAATTGGATACAATGGGCTGCCGTTTACGACGGTGTGTAACCTATGCATGTTAGAAGCTGAGAGGCGAGATGTTTACTTTTGCGGTTGTAATAGACCGATACTCGTTGCACAGGTTTTCTATGGGGGATACCATATAAAACATACCTTGAGGTGTTTTTTTTTTTAATAGGAGTATGAAGAGAACTACAGCTGAAGAGAGCGAGAGAGTGCGTGAGTGAAAGGAAGAGACACATACATTATTAAACAGTAAAAAAATTATTTGCTTTATTTTTTATGTGAAAATAAAAAAAATATCACGAATGTTTGCGATATTTTACTAATTTTGATTTTCATTCCGAACAAGAAATTACAGACAAAACAGGGTATCAGATACGTTGAGATGGTTGTTTACTAGTGGAAAATTGTTTATAGTACGAAGTATTAAAACTTTGTTAGTTTGTCAAGAGGTTTGTTTGCTTGTTCATACATACACACACACACACACACACATATATATATATATATATATATATATATATGTGTGTGTGTGTGTATGTATATATATATATACAGAGAGAGAGAGAGAGAGAGAGAGAGAGAGAGAGACAAAGACAGGTAAACATCAACAGAAAATGCAATTAAATAAAATTAGGAATCTGCTTGTCACATTATTGGTTTGCTTGTCACATTATTTGAGGTCATATTTTAATCAGAATAAATCATATAGAAGTTAGAAACTTGATTTAATGCATGTTCACTATATTGATATTGTTGTGACCATTTGGCTGTGATCATAGCGAAGTATCTGTGTTAACTGCGGCAGGCAGGGCCAAGGATCAAAACATTATGTTTATTATTATTATCGGCTCACATGGAGCTTTCACACAAGTCAGCAAACGATCTGATTGGAGACCTGTGGTGTTCTATGGAAGCTGAGTGACAACAAGTCTCCTCAGACGTCCAGCTCTCTCCTCCTCCTTCGATAGCATTTGCAAATGCATTTGCATCATCGCAACAGCCTCTTACCATTGATTTCTTGCTTGCAGTGGCCATTGGTTTATACTGGAATTTGAGTGGCACTAAGCCTCCCCAAGATCCCAGTTCTCTTCGCACTTGTCCAGCGGAGGTCTGGCCAGTGCTCCCTCCTCGGTCTTTCCATCCTACTTGACCCTTCTCGGCTCTTTGGTATCACTTTTTTTTGGTGAGGGCGGTGGTGAAACAATGGAGGGATGCATTATGGGGGGTGTAGAACATGTAGGTCTGCAGCTTCGGTGTTCTTCATCCCCTGTAACGCTTCTTCGTTATATTGTCTTATGTTATTCTCCGCATTCAAGGGTTTTCCTTAATATTTCAGTCGTTTTCCTTATCGTTAGGCGTTGTATTTTTGCAGCTATTCCTCTGATTCCAATTTCTGCCATTCTTTTTTCCAGGTTTTTCGGGATTGTTCCTAGTGCTCCTACTGTTATCGGTACTATTTTGATTTTCTTCATCATACAAATCCCTTTTAACTCTCTGGCTAGTTCTGTGTATTTGCTTCGTTTCTCTTTTTCTTTCATACTCACCCTGTGGTCAGCTGGGACAGCAAAGTCTACGATTTGACAGGATTTCCCTTTCTTGTTAATTATTATGACATCTGGTCTTCTTGTTTGGATGGGTTTTTTCCGTCTGTATGTCCATGTCCCATATGATTTTGTGGTTCTTGTTTTCGAGTGCTGTTGTGGGTTTATGTTTATTTATCTGTACGCTAAAAATGCAGCCGTTTACACAATTCCAGTGCACCGACCTCCCCACGTGGTCTGTTTTTGTATTCCTTTTGGGTCAGTTTGCTGCATTCACTTACTATATGGTTTATCGTTTCGTCTCTTTGTCCACAGAGTCTGCATTTGCTGTTTTCTTGTGCTTTATCGATCCTTGCTTTGATATGGTTGGTTCTTATCGAGTTATCTTGTGCTGCAGTTATTAGGGATTCAGTTTCTCGGTTTATATGTCCTTTTCGCATCCATGTCCAGGTGTTTTCGTTATTCTCATCTTTTGTCATTCTTATGAATCTCTCGTGGAGTTGTTTCACTTCCCATTTCTCTTTTCGCGTTTGTCATTTGTCTCTCTGTTTTCTGTTCTGTTGGTTTTCTCCGTATCTCTCGCTGCCATAATTATACTTTCAGTGGTTTGCATTATGTATTTTTCTAGTTATTTTTTTGTGTCCTTCACACAGTCTTCTATACAGATCAATCCTCTCCCGCCGTCTTTCCTTTTCACGTAGAGTCTGTCAATATCGTCCATTGAGTGTAGTGCATTATGCATAGTCATGAGTTTCTTTGTTCTCTGGTTGAGCTGTCTCAGTTCTTCTTTTGTCCATCCTATAAACGGTCCGGAGTATCTTACTAGTGACACTGCCCATGTATTTATACATTTTATTAGGTTTCTGCTATATAATTTAGTTTCCAGGAGTTTTCTTGTTCTCCCGAGATATTCCTTTCCTATTTTCTCTTTCATTTCTGTTGCTTTGATGGTGTTCGCTTCCAGAATTCCCAAGTATTTATAGTCGTCTTGTTCCCCTAGGGCCCTCATTTCTGTTTGGTTGGGTAGTTCCAGGTTTTCTGTCGTTTCCAGTTTCCCCTTTTTTATAACCAGTAGTGCGCACTTTTCCATTCCAAATTGCATTTGGATATCTTGGCTGAAGATCCTGGTAGTGTTAATTATTATTATTATTATTATTATTATTATTATTATTATTATTATTATTATTATTGATAATAATTGATTCGAGCGACAGCGGGTTGATGGATCAATTATTATGATTAGAAAAATAAACAATTAGATTGGGAAATGGGATTGTCATCTGAAATAATAAACAATGACAAGGAAAATGTGATTCATGAAAATACAGGTAAACATAATTTTTGGCTTGCATTAACAAATAAGTAGATTGAGGTTATTTCAGCAGTTGGTATTAGACACCCGATGAGATGTAGATTCGGGGAGATTCTAATCGGTCATTAGCTGAACACTAGAGAGAACAGACGACTCAAGGGGGAGTGGGTCTCTCCATGACGCAGGGAGCAGCGTTTTCTCAGGCAGACAATATGTAAAGATGTTGTAATCTCTGAAGATGCCGGCCGGAATCATGAAAATACGAGGGGCATGCAATAAGTAATGCCCCTGACCCACTTCCAGTTGTCCGATCTAGCTGAAATTTTGCATATGCAATGATTTATATCTCTACGGGTTATGTGACAAATTACAGCTCTGAACTAATTGTGGTTTCTGTTTTACCGGTGTTTGAACTGAGTCAAATATGAAATGGAGCCTGTTGAATGTCGAGCAGTGATCCGGTTTTTGTATTTGAAAGGACGCACACCACAGGAGACTTTTGATGAAATGAAAGAAACTTATGGTGATAATGCCCCAATCATATTGACGCTGTAAAACGCTGGCATCGTGAATTCAAACATGACCGGAAGTCTGTGGAAACAGCTCCCAGACCTGGTCGCCCCCCTTCTGCCATTGATGAGGAATCTGTCCGTCAAGTTGAGGCTTCTATTTTGGAAGATCGGCGCATTACTATTCGCCAAATAGCCCAAGATGTCAAGATAAGTACAGGGTTAGTTTAAACTATCATTCATGGCCATTTGCATATGCATAAAGTGTCTGCCAGATGGATTCCCAGGCTGCTTACACTTTCCAGAAGCGAGAACGCGTCGAGTGCTCGAGGATGAATTTGGAGATGTGCCAAGAAGATGAGTCAAAGTTTTTCAAAAGACTGATTACACAAGATGAAACCTGGGTCAATCACTATGATCCAGAGACCAAAGCCCAGTCAATGCAGTGGAAGCACTTGGACTCACCACCTCCAAAGAAGGTAAGAGTGCAGCCCCCTCCTCCCGCTGGCAAGGTCATCCTCACAGTCTTCTGGGACCAGGATAGAATAGTGATGACAGATTTCCTGGCAAAGAGTACCATAATTACAGGAGCTTATTATGCTTCACTTTTGAGGAAAATAAGGGAAGCTATCAAAATCAAGAGGCGGGGCAAGATCAGCAAAGCTACCCTCCCCCTGCAGGACAACGTTCCACAACTCGCATGTCGCCAGATCAGAAGCACGGGCGTGTGATTATGAAATATTTCCCTATCCTCCCTACTCTTTTGACCTTGCACCCTCTGACTTGTACCTCTTCCCAGCCATGAAGTTGTTTTTTTAAAGGCAAGCGTTTCCCAGATGATGCAGCCTTGATTTCTGAAGTCACGTCGTAGTTGGAGGACTAACCTAGGGTGTTCTACAAAACGGTCTCCAGAGCTGCATCAAACAATGGGAGAAATGCATAATTCTGGATGGTGCCTATGTAGAGAAAGACTAATAACTGTGCCAAGTTTCGTTACTCTACTGCTATGGGAAGAAGGTCTGAGGCATTAATTATTTCACACTACTCGTAAATTATCGTATATTATCCAGGTATGTGTTTTGTTATTTTCAGTTGTTAAAAGAACTCTTTGTCTACAACTGTTTCGATACGTCCACGCCCATCGTTTCATGTAAGAACCATTGCATGAACGTAAATATACACACTAGACGATCAAGTAAACGATACGACGTATGTACATATACGCATTTACACGTGCATGAAAATACAGAGAAACTATAAAACCCACTATTCAACGTGTACGTCATGATACATATTTATATACACACATAGCGTAACAGTATTATATCGTAAGCTCATAAACCAAGACATTTCAGGTGAAGCATTATCACCCGTTTACATGTCAAATGCGATATAAGTTACTATTCTACATCCATAGATATGTATTTGTATTTTTACTTATTTTAAAGCGTTTTTATTACAAATAAAAGAAACTAAAGACATTACTACTACTAAAGAAACGATAAGTTACTTCTAAATAAAAAATAACACTAAATCTTATTCGATAGGAAGAAAGGTCATATAGCAAAAGTGACAATGAATCATCAAGTAGTTTTATTTTTTAAATAAGAAGTAAAATAATAATTTTCGTAGTGAACTGGATGGGTTTGTTTTAAATTTCAATTAATGCTTTTAGTAGCGCTCTTGATGCCCCCAGTGTTTCTACTAATCACTTAAAAATAATTTCTTTTCTTAGTTTTAGTTGTTATCTGAAGGACCCTTTTCCTTATTTAGTTCTTCCAATTACCAGCCTTCTAATTTAATTTTTTGTGCTCACTTAACATAATTTTATTTATTTTTATTGTAAAAAAGGAAGCTGAACTGCACGAAATTTATTGTTTTGATCGTTCCGAATTGAATTTATTTTCGTCCTCGTCTTTCAACCTAAAACTGAAAGATTGTGTCAAAATATAAAAGAACAATATGTCACACGGGATACCAAATCAGATAATGATATTATTTGATTTGGATCACCTCGGACATTTGTTTTCTTGTCAGTTCTAAATGGCGTCATTTCTAAGTATTTTAATTGGTCTGATTCTCGCCGATTTATCTCACGTCAGAGTTATAAATCGACTACTACAACCGTGAGAAATTAATTATCGAAATTG
Organism: Euprymna scolopes; assembly: GCF_053919585.1. Classification (NCBI taxonomy): domain Eukaryota; kingdom Metazoa; phylum Mollusca; class Cephalopoda; order Sepiida; family Sepiolidae; genus Euprymna; species Euprymna scolopes. The sequence goes on along the minus strand of NC_136499.1, from coordinate 132,030,191 downwards.
GAATTAGTTTTATTCGTGTATACGTTCTCTATGAAGATCAATTTGTTTCGTTTGTTTTTTTATTTGTTTTTACTATAAAGCCAGAATTTTTTGTGCTCACTTAATCTAATGTATTTGTTTGCCAATAAAAAGTCTCGTCACATTGGAAAACTGTGTGACTATTGGTTATACCTTATTCTGTTGCAATTCTTTTTTTTTTGTATTATTTTTGTTGAAACCTTTTTTTTTCGACAAGTTTTCTTCTAATCCACGAGAAGACGAATGATGATATATAATTGCCAAAGGCCGACTATACGGAATTGCAAGACGTAACCTCTCAACATTTGCCGATGTTACATATAAAAGTCCAACATTTGCCGATGTTACATATAAAAAGTCCAACATTTTCCGATGTTACATATAAAAAAGTATTACTAAAATCACCTGCAATTTAATCGATATAATTATAAAACTCTCCGAGCGACCTTGCTTCTTTCTTGCTTGAAACTTGTCTTCGACGATCAGGTTATTCCGTCTATTAAAACATGGGTGACAGGTGAATGAATACACATACACACACATACACACACACATACACACATATATATATACTAGCAGGGAGACTCAACGTTGCCCAGGATTGAATGATGATCAACGAATGTTTCACACTCCCATATTTTCATTGTCATCAAAATTGGTCAAATCTGCTATTTTTCGGATGCCTACTCTAGTTGGGGACTCATCGTGGTGCACTGTGAGGAAGCTTCGTATGCCTCTCTGCAGTGACTTAGTCCAAAATACATTTTAGTATATATTGTACCGTAGAGATTCTACTGTTGATTTCATAAAATTAACATCCATATTTAATGGCTTGAATTGAAGTTTATAATGCAAAAGTTAAGTATAATGCTTCAAGTGTGCTCTAAGCATAAACATTAATTGCGAACGCACTTCTGTCATATTAAAGAACATACAGTTGATTTTATACGCCTAACTTTACTGCTTGTCCGTGATAAGTGCATTAATTTAAGTTATAAATTAAAAAGTCAAGTATCATGTTCTATTTTTGATTGAAACAGAAACATTCATTTTGAAAGCGCCTCCGTCATATCAAAGAACCTACTGTTGACACAAGTTTATATTGTAAGAAAATATAAGAATGAATAAGAAACCGGAATACATTTCAATTATAGTTATTTACTTACATAACGGGTTGTACCAAATGGGAGTCGTGTGAATTTCCCCCAAATCCGAGAATGTATTTCTTGATCAGGAAAGAAAAATCGTGTACAGCTATCCGGACGGGGTTTTCATTTTGTTTATATCGGTTGCCGGAAGTAAAACCTAGACATCAGTCACACAGCCGAGTTAGCTTCTTTTACCCTTCTGACGAAGAGATATATTCTCGAAAATTTTGGGAACTTCACATACCTAATATCTTTTAAAACACATTATGTTGGTATATAAATACATTATAACTGAAACTTATTGCATATCTTTTAATATGGTCATTATTATTTTACTAGTCGTATCCACTGTTTCTCCTACAAACTGTACTGTTACAGCCCCCAAGCACAACCCATATTATTTAACTGTTAATGTATACTTCTGGAATTTGTCTATTAAACATCATTTAATAGCATTTTATTCGGAATATTAAATTGCTGCACATAATGGTTAATTTATATTTGCATAATTTTATTGTTATTTAATGCAACGTAAATGGGTTCCCGAATCCACGATCGGTTATAGATATCAAATGTTTGTAATTGTTGTTGTTGATAGCGTCTGATGATTACACTATTGTTGTAATGATTATGTTTATGCCTACTGCGTAATGCATAATGCGTAATACGCATTCAGGAATTATGGCTAAAAACTGATCCGCTCAATTATCGCACCATCGTCTCCCCTGTTTACTGAAATATTTGTGTGATTAATCAATCAAGTCCACCAGCTTGTAATTGCCAAGTTTCATTCTGATCAAGAGTTTGCATATTTGCAGGCCCGTTCTACTTCGGGTGTGTTACTCCTCATCTCTGGGCGCATATATCATGCATTCATATATGTAAAGCCTTTAGCAACGTCTAGAATTAAGGGTTACTTATGGAAAAATTTAATCATATCGTATTTTTTTTTTACACAGTGATCACCACTTATCAAGGCCCGGAAGCCACTCAGGGATAAGGGTTATTGCAAGTACATAAAGTTAGTGAGGAGATTTGCTGAAGTGTTTACTTAAGGGGGCGGTTCATTAGGAATTTGTTAACATTGGACTTGAAGACATCCAAGTTGTAGTCCGGAGGGAAGCAGGCAGACGGAACAGAGTTCCACAGGCGTGCGGTTCTAAGAAAGAAGCTTTGTTCATGGAATCCGCGTTTTGATTTAGGCACAGATATAGAGTGGGGGAAATTTTTCACAGTGGATTCAGCTAGACGGGTGTTTTTCGTGAAAGATTGGCGAGGGGGGACCAGAGATTTGAGTTCATACGGGCATCTACCATGGAAATAACGATAAAACAAGGACAGGCTCGCATAGTCTCTTCTGTGGGAGAGAGGTTGCAGGGTAGAGAAAAGGGCATCCCCCACTAAGCCACGAAGTCTATTTTGTACTCTGTCAAGGCAGGATAGGTTGTTTTTAGCAGCTCCTGCCCAGATATGGCAACAGTATTCCATCCTTGGACGTACTTGGCTTTTATATAGATAGAGAATTGCATCAGTAGTGAGATATCTTCTGGAGCGGTAGAAGGATCCCACCATCTTTCCAGCGACCTTGGCAACAGACTTGATGTACGTGTTCCATTTCAGATCAGGAGTAAAGGTCAAACCCAGAAGCTTGTCAAAACACGGAGCCTCACCCAGACGAGAGCCATCCATCACAATTGATGCCAGCTGGGGAGCAGAGCGTTGATGATGTACGCATAGGAGTTTGGTTTTGGATGCATTAAAGGTAACCAGCCACATCTTCCCCCACTGAACCACGCGCTCGAGATCAGAGGATAGAGAATCAGAGAGAACTTTGTCATTTACAGCCTTTGATGTGTTGCCGTAGATGGTTGTGTCATCAGCATAGATGTCAACGAATGATTTAAGTGTGTGTTTAGGGAGGTCATTGATGTAGATCAGGAAGAGAGTTGGGCCCAGGATTGACCCCTGGGGGACTCCAGCATTTATATTGCAGGCCTCCGATTTTTGTCCATCGACCACTACTCTTATGAGCCTATCGGAGAAATGATTTAATTATTGAGAAAACATTTCCCGTTATACCGTAGCTGGAAATCTTGTGAAGTAGCCGACTAATCGCATGCTTCCCAGAAAATATAGACATTCCAGACTATTCTCGATAGATGTACGTCTAAACATGATAGTAAGGTCGATTTTTTAACATTTATTATTCCATGTATTAATAATGACCTGATAAACCTCTGTTCGAGGTATATTTATATATATAAGTATATTTTCGACTAGCATTTAAGCCCGGCGTTACCCGGGTGTTTGGATGTGTGCGTTGAAAAAAAAGTGGTAGTAGGAAGGCATCTTCGAACCCGTACCCCGAAGGAAAAACGTGACGTCTTTGCTGTTAAGACCACCGCCAAACCGGAAGTGACGTAGGTTTTAATTAAGGCTAGACAATCGAAAGGAGAGGATGACTTTCAAAAATATCGGCGAAAAAGCGACTCCCCTGTAGAAAAGTTAAAGGTGAAGATATTAATGTTTTTAGCCAATTTTTCGATATTTGTCGTCTGAAATGTCGAACTTCAAAACGATACTGATCTTAGTAAAATCCGTTGCCTCTGTCGAAACCTTTAGGCAGACACGCAAGCATACATTTATATATTGGTAACTAAAGATTTTCTACCTAAACCGATCAAACAGCTTGCCCTACCTATGAATATTCTTTATGTAAAATTTCAAATGTTTAGACCAGAAATTGTCCGAGTAATTTAACTTTGACCCCTATTATGCCCCTTAACATTTATTATTTTGGGCTCAAATGAAGTTATTAAGTTGGATCCATGTCCAAGACACCTATATCTAAAATTTCAAGTGTTTAGATACAGAAACGTCGGAGGAGTTTGGTAGAGTTCTAAAAGATCAAATCGTTGAACTTTGACCCCTTAACAGCCACAGTTCTGACCGAAAACCGATCACATAGACTTTCCCAAATCTCAGTACCCTGTATATCAAATTTCGAGTCTGCAAACTTTAAATTGACAAGGTTATTACGCAGGAAAATGTACACACACACACACACAGACACGTTCACTTTTATAGATAGATAGATAACACAACGCAATATACTCGATATGAGATAAAGGAAGGCACACATATTTAAGGCAATGTCAAAAACCATGGAAAACGAACGTTTTTGTATTGGGTTTCACCTCCAAACAAGGCACAGTGTCGCTTTTATGTAGGGGCTATTATGTGGTACATAATTTGCAGGGGTACTATGTAGGGAGTTGAGCAACAAGATGTCTGTTAACATTTCTCTTTATAGTCTCCATGTCAGTACAGTCAGGGAAGTATAAACCCGGAAGAGAATTCTAAAGTCTAGCAATTTTTTTTTTGTTTTACAAAGTTCTAGGCAATAATACTGTGTATGGGTGGACTTTACTGCTTGTCTGATTTTTGGGGGTATTTGCGTTTATTCGATACAAGGACTTGTGGTTGGTGTTCATTCGTTTTCTCCTCGTGTCTATTATAGAACGTGGTGTTATCAGTAAATATACATATTCCGGCGACAATTTTATTAGGGAGTTAATTTATGAATATCACAAATAATAAAGGCCACATGTTCGCACCTTGGGGCACACCTGCATTTATATCATATCGTATATGGAAAGTTTGATCTAATGCTAATAAGATGAAGCTTCTTTTTTTGTTTATAACTACAACAACAAAACATTCTAAAACAACGATAAGTACAACTATACACGAGATCTCAACTTTCAAATTTATTGATTTAATATACACCAGCAATATACAGTGGAACGAATACATTTATTGTATTACCAACGCTGCGAATAATGGTTGGTTTAAAACATTACCAGGGAGTATCTTACATGTTAGATACCACAAGCCGCATACACATATATCGCAATATATGAGAATATATGCATCTATTACTTGTATCCCATTCTTAGACAGGATCAAGGAAACTGTCTAAAATCAAATATGTTCCGCACCTTCTGCCAAGCTCGAACTTCTGTACCTCGCCGAAATATTGTATTCCCGTATCTGTTTTATAATCTAAGTGAATGTTGTCTGAAATCATAGCATGTGTGCCCCCTCAATATACAAAAAAAAAGTAAAAAAATCCCACTCTTCTACCGTTAAGCTATTTAGATGTCGGAAAATACTCTGATAGGTTCTTCCCTTGATTGACTAACTTTTTTTTTCCTGCTTCCTGATTCCCTTATTGTATTAAACCTGCAGAAGTTTGAATGCAATGTGGAAAAACATATCGCTGTTAATCTCTCCGTGGTTTGATGTTCAACATGATCCTAGATAGTAGTCCCTTACGTTCCGAATTGAAATTTACAATGTTTGAGGTGAAAAAAAGTTTTTAAAAAAACATATTTATGATACCGACATTGAAATCAGAAATCAATCATCAATATTGATTAGAATCTATATAATTATCTAACCCTGTTGACCGTCCGGGCGTCCTAGCTTAATTGTATTATAATAAAATCGTATTCTTGTCTGCATTTTTCTTTGTTCACAATTTAATTAATATGTGCAGCAGATACACTATTTCACAAAGTAATTTACATATTGAAAACGGACTTACATTTGAGCATTACTTATATATATATATATATATATATATATATATATATATTAAGCTACACAGAATATTCCACGTTTCATCCACGCTAGGATTCATCAGCCTAATGAATCCTAGCGTAGATGAAACGCGGAATATTCTGTGTAGCTTAATTGCCATATATATTTTATAACTTACTGCCTAGCTCTGCCTACGTATTGAGCACTGTTGAAGTAAATACTTAAAGTTTACGCATACATTTATACTTTCGTATATTAATCTATGAGATTAAATGAAGTACTCATATATATATATATATATATATATATATATATATATATAAACTATGTATTCAAAAGAAATCTACATTCAATGGATACCCTCATTTGCATATTCCATTAAAGAACATGTATTTTAATAATTAGCTCGATTTTATTGCTTGTTTTAATAGAATCGTTTTTATTATTCTATTTTGAAATATGATTTAAACGTAATTTATTTAATAATTTTTTAATTAATTTCATATTTAATTTTATTTATTCCAATTATTTATCACTGAAAACAATTGCGTTTAAACCCGGAAGTAAGCTTATTTATTTAAGCTATGAGAGTTATTTCCTGTTTTAGCTATGAAAGTTTTTTCCGCGTTTGATTTTCATAAACCATGTATCTCTAAATATAACATGTAGTCGTAAGAAATTAGGATATTCGGTGTATTTTAGAGAGTATGTGGCCAATCCTTACACACAGCAATAGGTTACGATCGGACAAGGTCGGGTATATGTGTTACAGGAAAAATGGCTGTTCTCTTTTCCTGTAAGTAAGAATAACTTTAGGTAAGTGGAAAATGAGATTAGAATAATCTGAGGTTCGAACCTGGTAAGCAAGGTTCAGAGATAGATTCAGAAAATGGAATGTTAAAATTGTTTAATTTCATATGAAATAGTTTAGAAAAATGTTTGTAAAAAGAATTTGATTGTTCTTTCTTTTATGGAAACTGAATTAAAAAAGGTCAGTGAATTTGTACATCTGAAACAAGTATACATATAATCGCAATGTACTACTTAAAGTTTCTTTGTGAAGAAACATATATTTTTCTCAATGCGAATTTTAAGTTTTTCAAGGCTTATCGATAGAAAAACTTGTAGTATAAAATTTAAAAAAAAAAGTACTGGATTACTGAATTCAGCATTAAAAAAAAACAAATTTGTTGATATGCCGTAAACCAGGATAACCAAAGAAATATATATTTGGAAATATAAAAAAATTGAAGTATCAAATCTTTTTTTTTTCTTCTTATACTACTGGATTCGACATAAAATAATCCGAAAAGGGCTGATATGCCGGAAGCAATATTATTCGTTAGTATTTCCTAATATTTTGTTGTTATAATTATGCTGTAAAAACTAGTCAAAACGAAGCAAATATTTTTTTCTAAAAAAAAAAAAGAAAGAAAGAAATAAAAAACCGCCGTCGCCGATATTTTCTTCCCTTCGCAAATTTCATGCGTCGATGAATCAACGCTATGAAACGTTATGAATAAGCATCGCTATTTATCAAGCTGTTCGTGTTTTGATGTTAGCGAAATTAAAGACGAAATCCTTTATTATCGTTTGGTTGTGAGGTCATATTATTTGACCAACCAATAGACGTCGGTGTTGCTTAAACGTGTGCCAGAAGATGAAGCGTTGAAACATATACAAAGGCGGTGTGTGTATAAATGGAGCGTGATGGGGGGAGGACGAGAAAGAGAGAAAGAGAGAAAGAGAGAAAGAGAGAGATTCAGAAAAAGAAAAGCATAGAGACGGAGAGATAGAAATAGAAATGAAAGGAAATGGTAGACATAGATAAGGTAGAAAGAGGACGTAAGAGAAAGGCAGAAAAAGATAGAAAATAGTGAGAAAGAAAGGAAGTAGTAAGAAAAAGAGGAATAGTAGAAAGGGAAAATAAGAGGAAGGCCAAGAAAGAAAGAAAGAAAGAAAGAAAGAATGAACAAATATCCAAGGCGAAAACTGTAGAAGAACACCTCCAGTCTGTGTTTATTTGCTTCCCCACTGAGCAAATTAGGCATGAGGCCGTTTTTTAATGTGGAAAAGAGGACAGGGGAGGAAAAAGGGGACCAGCTCCCGAGAGGTGAGAAATAGGAGCTTGATAGTGAGAGCCTCTTGGTATATAGGGTTGCCCTTACATGGATCAGAAACCCATTGCCATAAGTACAATGATCTTTGATTGCAGCATCTGCCGGAACAGATACTAAACTTTGGGATATTAAATCTTTTATTCCGGCAAAAATAAACATAAACAAAAAACTTAGGCACAAGGCCAGCTGAAAAGGGGGGCTTGTTAGTCATCCTTGTCACTCTAGAACTAAACAAAAGTTTCTCTTGGCTAGAATCTTCTTCCACCATAATACCGCATTCGCCCTTTCGTACTTGGGGGTGTCCTACTTAGCACCCAATTTTTTAAACATTTTTCTTAGAACATTTAATCTTGGCCCGAAGGCCACAAAGGTCCTTTCTACGAAGAAGGTGAGCTCTTTCTACCAGAAAGCCACTTACGCGTGAGAGTATCCTGTACCTCTACAAGGTTACCATTCGCTCATTTATGGAGTATTGCTGCCACATTTGGGCTGGTGCATCTGCTACTAGTTTCTCAATCTTAGTCAATGTTCAAAAGAGAGTCGCTAACCTAATAGGTACTGCACTATCAGCTAGGCTTCAATCGCTATCCAATCGAGAAATGTTGCACCCCTCTGCCTGTTTTACAAGTATTTTAATCGTGAATGCTTCACAAAGTACCAGCCCTTTTACCCCCTCGTGATAACCACCTCGAGCAAACTTGACCAGCAGCTAAATTTCACCTCTACACAGTAGAAATCTCTAGATGTAAGAAAGACTTCTACTCTAATAGTTTCTTCCTTAGGACTGATAGACTTTGGAATTCCCTTCCGGGTTTCTGTTTTCTTGACTGTACTGACATTTTTTTTTACATTGAGTTCACTACTTATCAAGGCCCAATGGCTACTCGGGGATAAGGGTTATTGTGTGTACAGTAATCAATGGGATAGTGTAGAAATAGTATTGGAGAATTGATAAGGTGTCATTACTTAGGGGGGCGGTTCATCAGGAATTTGTTTGTGTTGGAATTGAAGACATCCAGGTTGAATTCGGGAGGGAAACAGGCAAGCGGAACAGAGTTCCACAGGCGTGCAGTTCTAAGAAAGAAGCTTTGTTCATGGAATCTACGTTTTGATTTAGGCACAGATAAGGAGTGGGGAAAATTATTGACGGTGGTTTCAGCTAGTCGAGTGTTTTTTTAAAAAGGTTGGCGAGGGGGGCAGAGAATGGAGCTCAGATGAAAAATGATGCAGGAATTCAAGTGTAATGTAAACACACACACACACACACACACACACACACACACATATATATATATATATATATATATATATAAACGAAAAAAGAAGGAAGGGTAGAATGATAAAGAAGAAAGATGGAGAGAGGGAAAGAAAGAAAAAGACAGCAGAATAAAAAGAGAAATTGGGAAACGCGTAGAAAGAGAGATAAAAGAAAGAGACCCACCATGATAAAAAGATAGAAAAAGAAGGAGAAAAGGGAAAAGAGAGAAATGATACAAAATGAGAGGAAGGGGGAAATTTCAGAAGAGAGAAAGAAAAAGAAAGGGGGATAAAAATAGAAAGTAAGAGCGTGGAATATAAAGAAAGAAAGATTAGAGTGAGAGAAGAAGCTGGAAAGAGCAAGAAAAAAAGAGAAAAGGAGATTTATAAGAGAGGTAGAAAGGATACGAAACGATGAAGAGGAAAACAGAGAAACGGAACAATGTTGAATTAAAAGAAAAATGATGAACAGAGAAAGAAACATAGTGCAGTTGCGCGTGAGAATATATCAGCAGCGGCCAAGAATGGCTGGCTTGGGAAGAGATTTACAGCAGCAGTAGCTGAAAAAAGCGCATATGCAAATAAGGAAGTGTGCACGAGAAGAAAAAGAAACAGAGGAAAAAATGCCCCATGTGGTTGGAAAAAGAAAATGGACGTCGAAGAAAATGGACGTGTAAAGTCGCAGGCGAGAAATGGCTGTCCAATGCTAGCGTAGGGCTGGAAAAGAAAAGTGTACGGCGGATGTGACGGACGATAGCGAGATACATTTATGTGGTTTAAAGACCGGAATAGTAACGGTAATAAATGTTTCTGTTTTAAAAAAAAAATTTAAGGCGACCCGAATTTTTATAATTTTTTTCTAGTTTCTTTTTCTGAATCACTCAAGTAAAACGTAACACTACGTAAGGTTACAGTGATAAAAAGAAAGAATAAAAAATATAAAATATAAAGAGAGTTGAAAAAAACGACTTAAGAGACAAAATGAGAAAAAAAAGAGAGTAAAAAAAGACATTGAAGGAGACAGAGGAAGATAGCTAGAGAAAGAAACAGAAGGAAAAGACAAAAAAACAAAGAGCGAATGTAGAAAGAGAGAGAGAGAGAATGCGCGTGCACGCGCGCGCACGAGAGAGAGAGAGTTGTACAATTGAACAGAAACGCCAGATGGATTTTGTAGGCTTTTTCTTTTTTCGTCTTCCAAACTGATTATCGATATTTCAGCTGCCATGTTTGATGTGTTCGCCATCGTCCATAACACAAATATCGTTTGTTGTGATTCGCGTCTTTCATTACTTTAGTCGTTACAATCAATCTATTCTAAAAGGCTTATCGATTATGGCGCTTTCTGATTGATATTAAGAATTTGCGCAATGATGACCGAAAAGAAAAAGAGTTATATAACACTAAAGGCAAATTTCATAGGGTTTCTATCTATCTATCTATCTATCTATCTATCTATCTATCTATCTAGGGGTGAACCAGAGATCAACTGGGCTTTTGGTCCTGTAAGTGCCTGCTCATTGGCTGATCAGGACGAGTGCGGTGGAAACTAGAAAGCTGATTGGCTAACTAAAAACTCAATAGAATGTGCGTATATAAAAACGTTAGACAACCACAACTCCTCGTATATGCCTGATGAATCCTAGCGTGGCTGAAACGCGGAATATTCTGTGTAGCTTAATTGCCATATATATTTTATAACTTACTATCTATTTATCTATCTACATATATATATAGATAGATAGATATATGCATATATATATATATATATATATATATATATACACACGAGGGGTGTGCAATAAGTAATGCCCCTGATTCACTTCCCAGAGACGTAAGCAACGAAACTTGGCACGGTTATTAGTCTTTCTCTACATAGAAACCACCCATAGTTATGCATTTCTCCCATCGTTTGATGCAGCTCTGCAGACCGTTTTGTAGAACACCCCAGGTTGGTCCTCCAATCACGACGTGACTTCAGAAATCAAGGCTGCATCATCTGGGAAACGCTTTCCTTTCAAAAAAAAAATTCATGGCTAGGAAGAATTAAAAGTCAGAGGGTGCAAGGTCAGGAGAGTGGGGAGGATGGGGAGTATTTCGTAATTACACGCCCGTGCTTCTGATCTGGCGACATGCGAGTTGTGGACCGGAGCGTTGTCTTGCAGGAGTAGGGTGCCTTTGCTTATCTTGACCCGCCTCTTGATTTGGATAGCTTCCCTTAATTTCCTCAAAAGTGAAGCATAATAGGCTCCTGTAATTATGGTACCCTTTGCCAGGAAATCTGTCATAACTACTCCGTCCTGGTCCCAGAAGGCTGTGAGCATGACCTTGCCAGCGGAGGGCTTCACTCTAACCGTCTTTGGTGGTGAGTCCAAGTGCTTTCACTGCATTGACTGTGCTTTGGTCTCAGGATCATAGTGATGGACCCAGATTTCATCCTGTGTAATCAATCTTTTGAAACACTTTGACTCATCTTCTTGGCACATCTCCAAATTCATCTCCGAGCACTCGACACGTTCTCGCTTCTGGAATGGTGTGAGTAACCTTGGAATCCATCTGGCAGACACCTTATGCATATGCGAATGGTCATGAATGATAGTTTCCACAGACCCTGTACTAATCTTGACATCTTGAGTTTTTTAGAGAATAGTAATGCGCCAATCTTCCGAAATGGCAGCCTCAACTTGACGGACAGATTCCTCATAAATGGCAGAAGGGGTGGGGCGACCACGTATAGAACCTGTTTCCACAGACTTCCGGTCATGTTTGAATTCACGATGCCAGCGTTTTACAGCGTCAATATGATGGGGCATTATCACCATAAGTTTCTTTCATTTCATCAAAAGTCTCCTGTGGTGTGTGTCCTTTCAAATACAAAAACCGGATCACTGCTGAAAATTCAACAGACTCCATTTCATATTTGACTCAGTTCAAACACCTGTAAAACAGAAACCACAATTAGTTCAGAGCTGTAATTAGCCATATAACCCGTAGAGATATAAATCATTGCACATGCAAAATTCCAGCTAGATCAGACAACTGGAAGTGAGTCAGGGGCATTGCTTATTGCACGCTCCTTCATATATATATATATATATATATATATATATATATATATATATATATATATATATATAAGCACAAGTAGTTAATAAAACATGTTAAAAACATTTTAAAAAGAGTTGGAAACATTTAATTTTTAAAAAGAAGCACAAAATAAGAGGATAGTCTTTTTCATAAGCTCTATTTTCTATTAGGTTTTATCGAGCTTTTACATCTGGTTGAGATTAATCTATAAATATTAACTCTTCAATATTTACAATATACTTTAGTTGTGCCATCTTGGATTATTTGAGTAAACTTAACTGTAATTCTTAGTTCATTATATATATATATATATATATATATATATATATATATATATATATATATATATATATACAGGGTGACCCCCCAAACAAACGGGCCCAACTCTAATTAGGCCCCGTTTCTTAGTATTTTCATCGAATGAAATGAAACTTTGGTCATAACTAGTTTATTATATTCAAAAAATCACATCACAACATTAGGGTATTTGGCCTTTTTTTCTCCGTTCTTCAGCATATGTTCTAGATGGCCCCTATTTAGCTTTTGTTTTTTATTAAGGGCACCCTGTATATATATATATATATATATATATATATATATATATATATATATTGGCATCATGGCGTTATGAAGGCACGTTTATGCAATACGACAAAAGTTCGTTTCTACTTTATTTTTGCGTTGATTTCCTCGACATTTGTTTCTTACCTACATTCTACCAATTTTAAAACAATCTGGTACTTAATAATACCACCTTACTGTTTTCAAGGATTTATATCGTACTTGATACCAATTATTATATCCCTTTTTAAATTTCAACACTAATTCCTTTTCTCTATGTACCTTTAAGGTATTTAATCTTTTTTACATGATGGTGGTTTTAGCAAATTTATTTTTTAACCAATATAAATTTTTGGCGAGTATTTTTCCTCTGGGAGATAGACATTGAAACTCCGTGGATTCAGAACATTAATTTTAACATTGTATTTTTTGGTTCAAATAATTTTTTTTTAGAAGTAATTCTTTTAAAATAAAGTTATATATATATATATATATATATATATATATATATATATATATATATATATATATATCGGGAAATTTATAAAGAATTAAAATCGGTAATTTCGTTAGAATCGGGAATTTAGTACTAAGTCGGCAAATTACCATGTTATAATTTTAAATCATATTAAGGTCAAAGTTGGAGGGGAAAATGAGTTCATTTTATTTATATAGAGATAAGAGAAAAGAAGACTATATGTATATATATATATAAAGTATTCTTCTTTTAGAGAGAAGAGAAAGTGAACTGTTTAGAAAAAGAACATAATACTGGCATGCACATGTCTTAGTGTCTGTATTAATTAAAATATAATTTTTATGCGGAATTTTTGATCGAGCAACGCCGGTCTGCATGCTAGTATCATATAAAAATGCATTGTTTCAACATAATATAATTCATAAAAAAGGTTAACATCTGGATAATGCCGAACGCATCTCCTCCGCTAGTATATATATATATATATATATATATATATATATATATATATATATATATATATATATATATATATACAAATTAGGTGTTTTATAACCATGCATGACTATTGTGTAAACGCCAGGTGAAATTTGTCAGAAAACTTTATCGCGTATTTGTAGTGCTTCGCTTTCAGTTCAACATAAACGTTCCACATCACGAAATATTGTTTTCTTTTTCAAAATATTAACGCATATTTCAAGAATTTGATTATATGCGCACGTTTGTATTTCTTTTCAAGGACACAATTTATGACCTTAATTCGAAAATACAAATGGCAAAATCTAATAACCGAAATATTTTAACTAGGTTTCAATATTTTTAGCTGAATGCATAACGACAATTATCGACATGGCGAACAATTGGACGCAATACAAATGATTCAACAATGTTACTGACAAGAAAAAAATGTGCCTTCGTACAATTCGACATTATGGATTACTACCGCCGATCACGGAGGAGCTTTTTCTGAAGGCAATTGAGTTTACCAAAAACTTATGTTCAATATATCGATATAGTAATTAAGAGCCGGACGACGCTACTTATTAGGAATGGTGAGCAATGGAGGAAACATAGCTGAAATGCTTTCTTTGACATGCCCATGGGATGCCTAGACTCGGCAGAAGCAGAAACCACATACCTAGTTGTATTAACATAATCGACATATAAATCGAGAATATAGGTTTATACAAGGACGACAGCCGGATGAAAATTAAAGACACCGCAAGCATAAATGTGTTTGACTTAGAAGAAAAATACACAAGGCTATGAAAAATAAGACCTTAAAATGGAAATTACCAGCAATATAAAACAAATTAACTTCTGGACGTCACCTTTGATTTAGCTTCCAATACCTACAAAGCATACATTAAAAACATGCGAACCCCACATATATCCACCCACGCTCCAACCACCCACCCCTATTATTAAGCACATGTCTAAATATTTTGAACGTAGAATAAATAATAACTCCTAAATATTCAATAGATACACAAATATTTATAACGATGCACTAAAAAGTAGAGGATACAAAAACTCCGACATTAAATATAATAGAAGCAATAGATTTAATAATCGAGGTAGAAAAATAATCTGGTTCGCCCACCCACCTTCAAATTAACGGTAAAAAATTAGGAATACGTTCCTACATTTTAAAGATAAACACTTTTCAACAGGTAGTACACTATATAAAATCTTTAACAAACGCATTAAAACTTAGCTACAGCTTACTGAACACCTAGACAGAATAATGAAAACGCACAGTAATAAAATATTAAGGAGAAATAATCCTACTACAGACACTAATAATAATGATAACAGAAAAAACCTGACATTGCCAAAGACCGACCGAATGCCCACGAAGCAATTATTGCCTTACATCTCCGGTGATACACTAGGCTAAAATATGCATCGTAGAAAACCCAAAAAATAGAAAAAAAATCTACACACGCAGCACTTTTTTTTACACAGGCATCACCACATTATCAAGGCCAAGAGGCCATTCAAGGATAAGGGTTAAAGAGTGTACAGTATAAATTCGAAAATATAGTAATCATTAGTAATGAAAATTCGGTAAATTTGTTAACTTATATGGAACGGCTCATCAAGAACTTGTTTACGCCAGACTTGAACACAACCATATTGTAGTCAGCTGGAAAGCAGGAAAACGGAAGACAATTCCACAGGCATGCAGTTCTAAGAAAAAACCTTTGTTCATGGAATATACGTTTAGGTTTAGGCACAGATAATGAGTGGGGGAATTATTGATAGTGTTTTTAGCTAGAGGAGTGTTTCTTGTGAAAGTTTGGCGAGGGAGGACCATAGACTGAAGCACAGTCGAACACTTTCCATGAAAATAACGGTACATCAGAGACAAGCTCGCAACGTCTCTTCTGTGAGATAGAGGTTGCAGGGAAGAGAAAAGGACGTCTCATACGAGGCTACGAAGTCTATTTTGAACTCTATCAAGGCAGGACAAGTTCTTTCTAGCTGCTCCTGCCCAGATGTGGCAACAGTATTCCATCCTTGGACGTACCTGGCTCTTATATAGATAGAGAATTGCATCAGCAGTTAGATATCTACTGGATCGATAGGATTCCACCATTTATCCAGCGGCCATGGCACAGATTTGATGTACCTGTTCCATTTAAGATCAGGAGTAATTCACTGACCTTTAACAAATGTTTCTACTATCAATGAATACCAAAGCATATGCTAAGGACACGTATCTCTCGGCACAATACTGGAAGTTTTCGGGGCGACCAAAACACTTTTAGTCGAATAGAAAATACTTAGAAAAGCAAACACATGTAGTAATTAACTTCACCCTGTTACCTATGTTTAACAGAATAACATGAGATTATTAGGTTTGACGACCATGAAAAAGTAGTAAATGTAAAAGAAGAACTGGCTATAAACTGCAAACACTTTGGAGGCTACGCTTTAAATAAGATGTAAAAAAAGAATAGCGATTCCATCATACTAGTAACACTACAAATCGTAACCCCCAATATGCTCATCAATAAATAAATGAACCGAGGGAAGAGTTGAAAGGATATAAAGTATTCCTGACACACCGCAAATTAATAACTAAAAACCGACAAACTTAATTGAGAACTACATCCACCGGAATCTTCGAAGAATGGATTAGTATGAATAACTTAGAAAAATTAAACCATCCTCTCATTACCTTTCAACATTATCTCAATCGATACCGTTTAGTAGTAAATGAACTCATTTTTCCCCTCCAACTTTGACCTTAATATGATTAAAAATTATAACATAACATGCAAATGTAATGCGTACAGACTGTAGCACATTATCTGAGGTTTGCTATAGGCCTATTACCTCTACAGTTCCTCGAAAATGGTACATTCCTATTTTTTCCGTTTAGATTCAATGGAAATTGCAACATCTTTTCTCTCTCGAGCAGAAACACAATATGCTTTCAAATGAATAAAGGTGAGTGCAATTTGCATACTTAATAATTAAAAACGATTAAATTAAACTAATTGAGAGTTGATATAAACCTAGAGAAGTATTATCGTAAAATAATGTGACATAAGGAAATCACCCACATAATTGATCCTTAACGATAACTAAGTACTCGCAATGGTTCAAGGAACGGAATAGTCCACTAATATATACAGACATATAGACATTTATTTTCATATGGGCAGAGCGTGCGGGATCTACTAAAAAGTTTGAAAGTGTGTCAGCTTACTACAATAAAAGAATTACTACCCGTCCCATGAACACAAAGAGTAGGAGTGAACGGGAGGTCAACTGTGCCTTTGTCCTGTAAGTGCCCACCAATTGGCTGATTAGCATATATATATACATATATACATATAAAACTATATGTATATAATATACATAAAATATTTATATACATCCATGCATATATATATATATATATATATATATATATATACAATAAATAATACATCGTTAGCATGTGCGTATAATAAACACGCGATAACCACAACTTTTCACGTAACTATAAGAATTCTCACGGGATGAAACGGGGAATAATCTGCGTAGCTTAATTATCATATATATTTTCATAACTTTCTCTCTCTCTCTCTCTCTCTATATATATATATATATATATATATATATATATATATATATATATGTATATATATATATATATATATACTTGGTTAAAAAAGGGTGAGGTAAGACCTCCTTTTCCCCTTACCTCACCCTTTTTTTAACCAAGTAAGATCTGTGACTTACTTGTAGTTTCATTAAATACTTTTATATGCAAAATCCGATCCTGCATTTTGCTAATTCCTGCCCTCTGATGAGAAGGAGAGTATTTCTTCGAAACTCCGCGGATTAAGGACTATCCACTTATCTTGTGATTCCTTTTTTTAAAATTAAATATGTTTTTAACTCTTTTTCAAGATGTCTTTTAACATGTTTTATTAATCATTTGTTCATATATATATATATATATATATATATAAATAAATAAATATATTATACATATATATATATATTATATACTTAAATATAATATATATGCATAATGTATATATATCCAGAAGAACAAAAGCTAAATGGAGGCCATCTAGAACATATACTGTAGAACGGAGAAAAAAGGCCAAAGACCCTAGTGTTTTGATGTGATTTTTGAATATAATAAACTAGTTATGGCCAAAGTTTCATTTCATTCGGACAAAACACTAAGAAACGGACCCTAATTATAGTTGGGTCCCTTTTTGTTGGGCAGGGGTTACCCTGTATATATAATAAATTCATATATATATATATATATATATATATATATATATATATATATATACAAAGGGCATACAATAAGTAATGCCCCTGGCCCAGTTCCAGTTGTCTGATCTAGCTGGAATTTTGCAGGTGCAATGATTTATATCTCTACGGGTTACGCGGCAAATTACAGCTCTGAACTAATTGTGGTTTCTATTTTACAGGTGTTTGAACTGAGCCAGGTGTGAAATGGAGTCTGTTGAATGTCGAGCAGTGATCCGGTTTTTGTATTTGAAAGGACGCACATTAGAGGAGACTTTTGATGAAATGAAAGAAACTTATGGTGATAATGCCCCATCATATGATCTTGTAAAACGCTGGCATCGTGAATTCAAACATGGCCAAAAGTCTGTGGAAACAGCTCCCAAACCTGGTCGCCCCCCTTCTGCCATTAATGAGGCATCTGTCCGTCAAGTTGAGGCTGCCATTTTGGAAGATCAGCGCATTACTATTCGTCAAATTGCCCAAGATGTCAAGATTAGTACAGGGTCTGTGGAAACTATCATTCATGACCATTCGCATATGCATAAGGTGTCTGCCAGCTGCCTTCCCAGGTTGCTCTCACTTTCCAGAAGTGAGAACGCGTCGAGTGCTCGAGGATGAATTTGGAGATGTGCCAAGAAGATGAGTTAAATTATTTCAAAAGACATGACACTGGATGAAACCTGGGTCGGTCACTATGATCCAGAGACCATCGTCCAGTCAATGCAGTCGGAGACCTTGGATTCGCCACCTCCAAAGAAGGCAAGTTTGCAGCCGTCCGCTGGCAAGGCATGCTCACAGTCTTCTGGGACCAGGACGGAGTAGTGATGACAGATTTCTTAGCAAAGGTACCACAATTACTGGAGCCTTTTATGCTTCACTTCTGAGGAAATTAAGGGAAGCTATCCAAATCAAGAGGCGGGGCGAGATTAGCAAAGATTCCCTCCTCCTGCAGGACAATGCTCCGGTCAACAACTCGCATGTTGCCAGATCAGATGCACGGGCGTGTGATTACGAAATCCTCCCCCATCCTCCCTACTGCCCTGATCGTGCCCACTCTGACTTTCACCTCTTTCTGCCATGGAGTTGGTTTTGAAAGGAAAGCGTTTCCCAGATGATGCAGCCTTGATTTCTGAAGTCACGTCGTGGTTGGAGGATCAACCTGGGGGGTTCTACAAAAACGGTCTCCAGAGCTGCACCAAACGATGGGAAAAATGCATAACTCTGGGTGGTTTCAATGTAGAGAAAGACCACTAAAAGTTTCGTTGCCCTACTTCTATGAGAAGTGGGTCAGGGCAGTACTTATTGAACGCACCTCGTACGTATGTACATATATAATTATAGATATAATATACATATAATATTTGTATATATTATACATATCTCTCTCTCTCTCTATATATATATATATATATATATATATATATATAATAAACCATAATTTAGCATGTACGTATATATATATATATATATATATATATATATATATATATACTCAATAACCACAACTTGTCGAATAAGCCTTACGAATTCACACGAGCATAAAATGTGGAATATTCTAAGCAACATCATTGCCATATATATTTTTATATTTTATTACCTAGCTCTCCCTGAGTATTGAGCACTGTGTAACTAAATACTAAAAATTTATGCATAAATTATATCTTCATATATATAGTTTATATGATTAAATGAAGTAATCATATATATATATATATATAATTTTATATATATATATATATAAAAATTTATGTGTATATATTTAGATAGATATAGATATATATAGATACTGATATATAATGATAGATAGATAGAATTTTATGTATATATATAATTTTTTAATACTTACGAACAGAAATTTTTCACCCTTCTGTGAATTATGTGAATTATCATTTGAGGCATTCACTATTACCTCCGGTCTGGAAATTTGAACTCGTTCGTGCTATATATATATATATATATATATATATATATATATATATATATATATATATGTGTGTGTGTGTGTGTGTGTGTGTGTGTGTGTGTGTGTGTGTGTGTGTGTGTGTATATATTAAATGGGCTTTTCCGTAACCACAACCGAGGTAAACGTTGCTCGCATGTTTTCCCCCTTAGGATTCCTCCTTTTTTCCTTTCTATTCAAAATGCTACATTGCCAAAAGTGTGTTTATTCATAAAGTCTGATTTTCAAACGATATAATGCTTGAAATTTTCGAACTGGACATTGAAACAATTGTAACAAAATGAAATACACTTTTTGTTGCAATCAACACCTTGTCTTGAAGTCTAGATTTTACACACACAGTATATTAATGCTCAATTATGGAATGTGATAATTTTGTAGCTTAATCCTTAAGTCAACCTTTTTTGGCTTAAAACATATTGGTATATGAAAATTTACTGAATTACACAAACTCATATAAGTCTATATAGATACCCTTGAAAAATAAATTATTGGTACTATAGTAAATTCGAGAGCGAGTTGATGCAGTGATTGCAGGTGATTAAATGACTTACTGACTAGATGGTTTTCTAACGAATGATAAAAAATATTTTTGTGTATAGTTTTAAAGGTTAAAAACATCCAAAACTATATATATATATATATATATATATATATATATATATATATGTGTGTGTGTGTGTGTGTGTGTATGTGTGTGTGTGTAATAAAATTTTACTGTACCTTCCGTTCAAAGCATTTTAAAATACAATTCATTGCGAGGAGGAATATTTCGTTTCCCCACGGTTCCCAACGATTGTTTCCTGACTTCATCTTCATTCCATGTTATCCTGGCAAACCATTGCAACGAGAGAACTTCTATACTTGATAATAATATCTAATAGACATCCAACTCATTATAAACTTATTTAGAAATGTGCACATCGATATATACAAAACTGGATGAAACGTTGTCTTCAGTTTGAAATGTTCGTGATTGCTTTGATCGGTGAGATTCCAATTAAGACAAGTATTTACAGGTTGTCAGTATTATCTATTTAAACCTATTTGATGTGTGAGGATTATGAAAGCTACAATGATAATTAGTTGCACTTGTGAGATTGTCTCTTTTTCTATTCTTAATCACGGTCCTCTATGTAAGTGTGTGTGTGTGTGTGTGTGTTTCGTATTTTTCTGTATGTTGTCTGCATGGAAACTTATCGTCGAGGTTGAGACAAAGCAACATATTTTTACAGAAACAAATCAGGTTGGTTGGTTGGTTGTTTTTGTTTTACGGCATATCAACCCTTTTCAGGTTATTTAATGCCGAAGTCAGTGATTTTGAAGAAAAGTGTTTTAATAGAATATATTTGTTTTGTTTTTTTCCAAGTCAGTTTCTATTTAACCCATAGTTAGGACCCTAACAGGTACTACCACTCCGGGTCAGAGTGGACCTGGGAGCAATGGCAATTAAAGGGTGGTTCCACACTCCCCAAAACCCGCAAGCTGGGGCCTCACCATCGGATATAGTTTAAGGTCATATCCAGGACCAGAAACAAATCAGGGAGTTCATAATAAGTAGTAAAATTTAAATCTCGTAAAACGCTGTGCGTGTGATCTCCCCATTCTCCGTCTATCAATTCACATACAGCGTTTAATCGCCTTCACGTATTATTTGGATTCATCGGACCACTGTTTCAATCTTAAATGTCATTTTTCCACCGTTTCGGTCGATGTTGCCTCCGGTCTTCTTCACGTGTATCTTATCACACTCGGGAATCTTCCTGTCGAACTTGGGAATTTGGACGGAACTTTGAACTGAACCTTTTATTCACTTCGCGGGGTAGCATGCTCTCGTTCTGTTAGCCAGGTCCTAAGTAATTCGCAATTATATTTTTAGGTCGCTCACACTAAGAATTGAACCTTTAACCTTCATGAGAATATTTTTTTTTATTTTTACATGATAGTCACCACTTATCAAGGCCCGGAAGCCACTCGGGGATAAGGGATATTGCGTGTACAGTAATCAATAGAATAATATCGTAGTAATCGTTAGTAATGGAGATTTAATAAATGGTTTTACTTAAGGGCGAGTTTTATCAGGAATTTGTTTTTGTTGGACTTGAAGACATTTAAGTTGTAGTCAGGTGGGAAACAGACAAACGGAAGAGAATTCCACAGGCGTGCACTTCTAAGAAAGAAGCTTTGTTCATGGAATCTACATTTTGATTTAGGCACAGATAAAGGGTGGGGAAAATTATTAACAGTGGTTTCAGCTAGACGGGCGTTTTCCGTGAAAGGTTGGTGAGGGGGGACCAGAGATAGGAGCTCAGATGAGCACTTGCCATAAAAAAAACGATAAAACAAAGACGGGCTCGCAACGTCTTTTCTGTGGGAGAGAGGTTGCAGGGAAGAGAAAAGGGCATCCACCACTAAGCTACGAAGTCTATTTTGTA
Source organism: Euprymna scolopes (assembly GCF_053919585.1). Classification (NCBI taxonomy): domain Eukaryota; kingdom Metazoa; phylum Mollusca; class Cephalopoda; order Sepiida; family Sepiolidae; genus Euprymna; species Euprymna scolopes. The sequence goes on along the minus strand of NC_136499.1, from coordinate 132,007,752 downwards.
CTCTGTCAAGGCAGGATTGCTTTTTAGCAGATTATCACTTTTATAATTGATTTTTGAAAGTACATTAACCATTAAGCTATGGTTCTTTGCGTACAGGAGTAAAAATTGCACTCAAAATGAGAATTGTCGTAAAAAAAAAACAAGTAATATGATTAACTAATGCTCATCTAGAAACTTGGAAAACGTAATCAACTGCTGTCTAAATTTCAAACAGGTTCAAATTATTTTTTCCATGATTCATTTTCATCCTTTGTTGAATTTTCTTTATTAAAACATTATTAATTAATTATTTCTAGAAAAGACTTGTCCTGCCTTGATAGGTTTCAAAATAGACTTCGTGGCCTGGTGCGAGATGTCCTTTTCTCTTCGCTGCAACCTCTATCTCACAGAAGAGATGTTGCGAGTTTGTCTCTGCTCTATCGTTATTTTCATGGAAAGTGTTCGACTGAGCTCCAATCTATGGGCCCCCTTCGCCAAACTTTCACAAGAAACACTCGTCTATCTGAAAACACTATCAATAATTCTCCCCACTCTTTATATGTGCCTAAACCTAAACATAGATTCCATGATCAAAGCTTCTTTCTTAGAACTGCACGCCTGTGGAATTGTCTTCCGTTTTCCTGCTTTCCAGCTGTCTATAATATGGTTGTCTTCAAGTCCAACGTGAACAAGTTTCTGATGAGCCGTTCCACTTAAGTTAACAAATTTACTGAACTTCCATTACTATCAATTACTGTATTGTCCTTTTGAAAGTTGGAAGGTGCTACTTATAGACACTGCCGATAGGAACTGACTAATCAAATAGAGCCATAAAAAATATTGTATTTTTTTAGCATTCCGCCACATACTTTTTCGTGTCAGAATGAGAAATATCTCTTGCCCGTTTCTTACTGAAAACCCTTCATCTCCAGAAGTAGTAGAGAACAGGTACTTCTCGTAAATACTGGAATTAACCCTAGTTTTCAATTCAAGAGGTTATAGGCACGGCGAAGATTGTACTTCGATGGATTGTTATCAAAATTTTAACCGTAGCAAGTGAAATTTTTGGAATATTTACGAATTCAACATGGGATATCTGGCGTGAACGTGTGAACTCTGTGATTTTGATTATGGTCGATAATGATAAAGCATGATAGCGAGCCGGGAAGATATAGCCTTTTGTAGGGATTCTTCGACGAATCTGCAAAAGTTTTCGTCTATTCTATGTAGGTGTTGTTAACGTCGCGCATTTTATGTACGAATGAAACGTAACAGATCGATCTTCAAGAATATTAATTTGTACTTATGTGTCTCCACTTATGAAGGTAAAACTCTACTCAAAAATATATGTTCGATAATGAATAATGCTATGAGCAGATTTGAAACGAATAGTAGAGAAGTAGAATTTAATCAAATAAGAAAATGCTTAGTCAATATTTGTAAACATTGGACTTGAAGATTGCCATATAATACTTAGGAAGTAGTTTCATTGTGTACAGTAGTCGTTACATTTCAGCAGTCGGGACCCACACCTTGAATACAGACAGTCGCAAAGAAACGGAGACAAGTAAAGAATTCGAGTGACTTTTTTTGTTTGAAACAGCAGACATTTATTTACAGGTACTTCAAGAATAACGCCTTTTTTCTTCTCCAAAAGTCTTTTCGTACTCGAATATGTTTAAAAAGACCCTACCGTGTCGAAGACGGTGTACTTTGTCTTTAATCGGGCATGTTTAAGATACATCTTTCCCTTTCGCTCACGGTGCATGTGTGTAACATATTTATTTCTGGTTTTCTTTTTCTTCTGTTATAGTCTTTTTCTTTCCTCGCTTTGAGGTCACCTCGTACTCGGCTCAATCTTTTGCATAGGCTGGTTGTCGTACAGTTGCTGCTGTCATACACGCGTGCGCGCTCTATTAATAGTAGTAATGTTTCACGTATGAAATTTTTTTGTAGAAACTCTGTTCATGAAGATGCTAGATTTGGTTCCAATGACAGGGAGAAAAGTAACAGTGTTAGTTAAAGAATTATTCAAGTGAATTTATTTCTGGTTGGCCAAGATCAAAGTGTATTATCTGTTCTTCAGATCCGGCACTTCCATTTCTCGTTCTCTTTCAGTGGAGGAGAAATCCTTCACGACTGAGACAATTTTTATTTTTGTACCTTTTCTCCACGTTAAAAAAAAACGATCCTGGTGTCTAACTCTGTCCCGTGGGGAGGCATTGTAAATAGGTACATCAGCAAACGACTTGAACAATATTTGTAACATTTGGATTTAAGACGAACATATTATAAAACATAGATTGCGGAACGATAGCTACTCCTGCGGATTAACGAAGATTTTTAATCGCAATGCTGTGCACATCCGGAATTCGACAGAAAACTTCCAGAGTTCGACAGAATTCCGCTGGAGATGATCGGAGGTTACATCGATGGAAACGTTACGCAAATAACACTCAAAATGAAAACAGTAGTCGGAATAATGAAAAAAGGCCACATTATAGTCATCAAGGAAGCAGACCCGTAATAATGTGTTACATATATAGGAATTTCTTGGAAACAAACCCTATTCATGAAAATTACGTTTTGGTATTGAGACATATAATAAGAAAATAAGCAGTTATTTGTATATGTGGTAGTTAGGTGAGTTCTTTACCTGGATAGAGAAGACCTAGAGATCAAATATAAGTCAGCTTGAATCTTACAGTTCATTATCGATTTTCGTTCATCATTCTTGTTTTGAATACATAACTTTTCAATTAGTCGTCGTTAAATTGTATTCATTTTCTGGGCATTGCAAGTAAAATTACGTAAATATAATTTTTGTGCCGATGAGCAGCACATTCTATGACACTAATTTAAGACAATGACTGCAATGGTCATTTTAACGAAACGCAATCATTTTTTTTTTCTCCTATTCTTCTTAAAGCTGCAACGTTTCTACATTTGACTAATTTTGACAGGTGTTCGACAATTAGTGCTATTGTTAATTCGAACACGTATACCACTATCAGCCGGTCACTGGGGTGTGACCGACAGACGTGTTATAGTAAATGTCTTAAAGCGGTCTCATGAAGACATGAAGATGGGCCAGTCATCAGGGTCTGAGTAACAAGAAGAAAATCATACCTGAGATGTTGGTTTTGGGTGTGGCTCCTTTCCTTTCTCAAGATGATCTCTTCACCCTGGTGGCATTCTGGTGGGAATCTTCATTTCTTTGTCCTCAGGGCCGCCTTTCGACTTAAGACATTTATGAAGGAATTCATGGCAGACACAAGAAAAATGACACGCGACACAATTGTAATATACAAAGGTATAACTAACTATTTTATTTTACATTAGAGATACAATATATATTACAAAAAAAACAATTTACAATTAATTTTTACAATAGGCTTTTCAAAGCTAACTAACCTACCCTAACTAGTGTTGAGGGAGGGGGTGGCCCCCCTCATTTACGGAGAGACAGTCTATGCGTCCTCACATCATGGTGGTCGTGCAGGAAAGAGACAGAAAGATAGCAAGGGGATTATGGGAAGGGGTTTCTTTGTATCTCTACGCTCATGGACAATTTACCACCCGTCCATGCTGCAGAGTGTGTTAGAAACAGTGGCACAAGGAAATAGTGCCACATCCCTCCCTATGCTATCCGAAATTTATGAGCATTCATAAATTTCAGAAGTCCCTAATTTTCCGTGAATGGTGCGTCAACCGGCCGTCAGCAATCAATGTCTCCATGCTCTACGTTCCATCAGGAACTCAGTGAAGCAAGTTATCTTTTCCACCAGGCTCCTGGTAGGCTGGTATACTGCTTCAAATACCAGAGAGGGTAATCATCCTCGCCCTCCATCGAGGCAATGGCATCACGATTTCAGTTACTGGATTTACACTTTCTTAAGCAACCAGTATAATATTTTTTAACAAAGCCGGATTTTACGTGAGTTTATCACGCCGACCTATACGTATTTCACTAAGCCGGATTGTACGTGAGTTTATCACGCCGACCTATACGTATTTCACTAAGCCGGATTCTACGTGAGTTTATCACGCCGACCTATACGTATTTCACTAAGCCGGATTGTACGTGAGTTTATCACGCCGACCTATACGTATTTCACTAAGCCGGATTGTACGTGAGTTTATCACGCCGACCTATACGTATTTCACTAAGACGGATTGTACGTGAGTTTATCACGCCGACCTATACGTATTTCACTAAGCCGGATTCTACGTGAGTTTATCACGCCGACCTATACGTATTTCACTAAGCCGGATTCTACGTGAGTTTATCACGCCGACCTATACGTATTTGACTAAGCCGGATTCTACGTGAGTTTATCACGCCGACCTATACGTATTTGACTAAGCCGGATTCTACGTGAGTTTATCACGCCGACTTATACGTATTTCACTAAGCCGGATTCTACGTGAGTTTATCACGCCGACCTATACGTATTTCACTAAGCCGGATTCTACGTGAGTTTATCACGCCGACCTATACGTTTTTTAATTTAGTCTGCATAACATTATTTTCGTAACTGGATTTACGCTCCCTTCAGCAACCAGTATAATGTATTTTAACCAAGTCGGAGTTACGTGACCTCATCACGCCGACCTATATGTATTCCAAGTTATTACTTCAGTTACTGGACTTACGCTCTCTTCAGCGACCAGTATAATGTATTTTAGATAAGTCGGGGTTACGTGACCTCATCACGCCGACCTATATGGATTTAGTAAAACCTTGGTCTTCAGAGGTTCTAATCCAATTAATTCTGTTAGAGCAAGGAGTCTGCCGCCGAGCGACCAATAAAAACTATCCACCACGGAATATTTATTAATTATATAAAGAATTCACTAAGAAGGGCACTCAGCCTTCATGAGTTAGAATACTCAATTAGGGGGAAAAAAATTTCCAAAAATAAACAATTCAGAAACCTGGTATACATTAAATCAATGAAATAGGGTGTTAACAATTTTTTTTCTTAAAAAGAAAACATTTTTAAAAAATCATTTCAGAGCACCTCGGTCACAATTAGAATTTGTTTACACAATGCAAACGCATTTCAGTTATTACATTCATAATTAACTTTTTCCCAAATTTCAGGGTACATTTAAAAAGTATATGTATTTTTTCAAAACTTGATTTACAAAAGATCATTAAAATTTAATTCCAAAATTTAAAAATTATTTCAAGTATTTTGGTTCATCGTTAAAATCAATTTATGTTAATTAACTTCTTTCCAAAGTAATTCATTTATTATTATAAAAACCAATCTTCTCAAAAGGTCATAAACTTCGAATAGACCCATTTTTCGTAATACAATTCAAAAATTATTCCAAACATTTGGTTCATTATTAAAATTAATCTTCCGAAAAGATCATAGACAATTCATTTTGAATCAATTCACCCTCCACAATGAGATTCAGAAACATCCCAAATTTTTCATTTCGTAATTATTATTTTTAAAATTCAGTGTACATTTAAAGTTATTTAATTGATTCTTAAAAATCATTTCTTCTTATAGGTCATTATCAAGGTCATTTCGAATTCAGAAACATTTCACGTTAATTAACTTTATTTTCCAAAGTAATTATTTTATCATTTAAAAGCAATTCTTTTCCTAAACTCACTCACAAGGATTATTTCGAATTAATAAACTCCCGCCACACCTGGGAGTCACATTAGTTAACGACCAGTTCTGTATAGTTAACAGCTCGAAAAAATTAAAGTTTCAATTAAAGAGAGATCTTTCTAGACTGAGGAAATCTTTTTTTATTCTTAATAATTAATTCAATTTTACGTATATACTCCTCAGTCAATATTTCAGGGACCCCTATCATACGGTCCAATTTCAAATAAACCTTCAATTAAAGAATTCGCTCGAATAATTCTTCCTTAAAATCATCTAGAGTTCAGGAAAATTTCTTTCGTTAGTCAAACAATATTTCCTTAGAAATTATTAAAAATTCAGAGAATATTCGAAATGTAATAGCGTAATTTTTCTTAAAAAAAAAAAACTATGAACATTTCAGAGAACTCTTAAAAAATCAACGTAATCATGTAACAGTTGGCTTTTCCAAACACTCGAAGACTTCAAAAAAGTACTTTAAGTGCTGTTTGAATAATTGTCTCAGTTTTTATTTTTAATAAAAACCAATTGAAGACATCATTTAATGTAATTTAACGAAGCATAAATAATTTTGTTCTTCAAACTTGGTAGAAAAATTTAAAAAAACTCCAAGTTAATTCGTTATTATATGCCCTCCTGCAATCATCCATGGGGGTTTAGCTATACAATCATTAAAACGCAAGAGTAGAGAAAGAGACTGAGGGGGAAAAAAAAGGGGATAGAGACAGAGCGACGCCATTACACACCCTACCACCCTCATGATATCATTACGTAATAACAAAAAAAAAAAATCTTCGACGATTTTAAAAGTCACTCTCTCGTCCCCAAAAAAGCTTGCAGAGGGTGAAAGAATGGTAGACAACACGAGAGGTGGAGAAAGAGAGGAAGAGAAACAGAGGCAAGTCGCATTGTTCCCCCACCCATCCCTCAACACCCTCACAAACACCATGACGAGGTCGTCTTCGCTTCTTTCCTATGTGCGGCCATTGTTTTAAACAAATAAGTGACAGGTAGACATTAAACATTTCTACGAGTTTAAAACAAATAACTAAATAGAAAAACAATCTTATTTTGAACAATTTTGTAAAAGGCATTCTCACACAAAACTTTCATATTATCTAACCCCAATTTTTTTTTTACCAGTAACATTTTTTCTTTTTAAACAGACAAAACATCAATAAAAGAAACATTATCAATTAAAAAAAAATGTCCCCTTATGTTTCAGCTTTACTGTTACCTAACCTGAAAAATAAACACATCAACTGTTCATGGAATAAAATGTAATGTAAAAGTTCTATTTTTTCAAATCTGAATCTAACACTTGCAAAGTCAAAAGAATTTTTTTAAAAAGTCCTATATTTTTATAAACCTGAAATAAAGATCAGATAAAAAATGTTAGGTATCCTTTATTTTCTTTCCTTTTTTTTTTCTTTTTTAAATTTATTTTTCGAGCTTCGTATTTGAAGGATTTTTTTTCTTTTTTTTTTTTATGTAATAACAAGATGCATAGATATACACACATATCGATATATATCCGGAGAGAGACAGAAAGAGAGAAAGCGTGAGAGAGAAAGAGACATTGCATATTCTAGAGACACTTTTTTCTCGTCTCTGTTTTTTTTTTTTTTTTTTTTTTTTTTGTGTGTGGGACACATTTCTTACTTTTTTTTCGAAGGGTTACTTTCAATACTCTTTTTTTTTTAAATCGATCCTCTGTAAACTGTTTTTTTTTTGTAGGTGCAAGACAATTTTTTGTTCAGGTTCTGAATTTTCCTTTTTTTTTTTTGAGTGCGTTTTTTTTTTTTTTTTTTGTGCGCGTGTGTACTGGTCTGCCATTTTTTAAAAATTTTGCCAGAAATAATAGTTTTTTCCGTTTTTAAAGACCGTGGACCATTTTTTTTTATTCGATTCGTCTAGTGGTCGTTATTTTTGGTTGTGCCGTGGGTTTAAGGGTCGAAATTATTTCCATGCTGGGAAACAATATGTTCTGGTCATAGTGCATCATTTATACTGCGACACAGATGCGACGAGATCCGTCTGGTAATTAACCAGGGTCAATCCTGCGTCTTAAGGCAACCATTTATACCAGGGTCAATCCTGCGTCTTAAGGCAACCATTTATACCAGTATCAGCCGGTCACTGGGGTGTGACCGACAGACGTGTTATAGTAAATGTCTTAAAGCGGTCTCATGAAGACATGAAGATGGGCCAGTCATCAGGGTCTGAGTAACAAGAAGAAAATCATACCTGAGATGTTGGTTTTGGGTGTGGCTCCTTTCCTTTCTCAAGATGATCTCTTCACCCTGGTGGCATTCTGGTGGGAATCTTCATTTCTTTGTCCTCAGGGCCGCCTTTCGACTTAAGACATTTATGAAGGAATTCATGGCAGACACAAGAAAAATGACACGCGACACAATTGTAATATACAAAGGTATAACTAACTATTTTATTTTACATTAGAGATACAATATATATTACAAAAAAAACAATTTACAATTAATTTTTACAATAGGCTTTTCAAAGCTAACTAACCTACCCTAACTAGTGTTGAGGGAGGGGGTGGCCCCCCTCATTTACGGAGAGACAGTCTATGCGTCCTCACATCATGGTGGTCGTGCAGGAAAGAGACAGAAAGATAGCAAGGGGATTATGGGAAGGGGTTTCTTTGTATCTCTACGCTCATGGACAATTTACCACCCGTCCATGCTGCAGAGTGTGTTAGAAACAGTGGCACAAGGAAATAGTGCCACACACGTTCTCAAATATTATTTGCATGTATTTGTAGAGGTGAACAATCTAATTATTATTCCGCTGGGCATCCATAATTTTTTAAATGTCGGATAAATCATATATATTGTCAGGACGAAGACGAAGACGTTTTTTTTTGTTTTTTGTTTTTTGTTTTTTGTTATGGACAATGTGTGACGTGGAACGTTTTGATTGGTGCTTATAATTCTAATTTCCAAGGATGAGAAACATAACTAACGAAGCGAGAAGAAAAAAAGACCATATTATCGATATTTCGATGATGAGTACAGAGAAGAGAAGAAAGAATAAGACGGTGAAGAAAATAAAGAATCAGGAGAAGACAGAAAAGGGAATAAGTTGTGAGGAAAAGGAAAAAAGTAGAAGGAGAAAGAGAAGAAAATCAGTAAGAGATAAAAAGAAGAGGGAGTAGGAAGAGGAGGTAAAAGGAAATGAGACAGGGAGGATAAAAAAAAAACAAGAAATAAAAGATGAGGAAGAAAACGGATTTTGAGGGGTGGGAATAGAATATAAAGTCGGAGGAAAAAGAGAGAGGAATGAGGAGAAAAAAGGAAGAAGAAAATGAGAAGAAATAGAAAAAGTAGAAAAAGAATTAGCAGTAATAATAATAATAAGAAGAAAAGAAGTTGAACAAGAAGAAGAAAAAAGGAGAAAAAAAGAAGAAGAAAAAGAAGACTAAGAAAGAAGACGTAGAAAAAGAAGAAGAAGAAAAAGAAAAAGAAGAAAAAAGAAGAAAAAGGATAAAAAAGAAGAAAAAAAATAAAAGGAAGAAGAAAAAAGAAAAGAAGTAGGAAAAGACGAAAAAAGAAGAAGGTGAAGAAAAAAAGAAGAATAAAAAAGTAAAGGAAGAAGAAGAAAAAGAAGAAGAAAAGAAAAAAGAAAACAAAGAGGAAGAAGTTGAATAAAAAAGAAGAAGAAAAAGAAAAAGAAAAAGAAAAGAAAAAAGAAAAGTAGAAGAAAAAAGAAGAAGAACAAGAAAAAAGAAGAAAAGAAAAGAGAAAAAGTAGAAGTAGAAGAAGAAAAAAGAAGAAGAAAAAGAAAAGAAAAAGAAGAAAATGAAGTAGAAGAAAAAAGAAGAAAAAGAAGAATGAGAAAAAGAACAAGAAAAGAAAAAGGAGAAGTAGAAGAAAAAAGAAGAAAAAGAAAAAGAAGAAAAAGAAAAAGAAGAAGAAAAAGAACTAGAAAAGAAAAAGAAGGAGAAGAAGAAGAAGAGGTAGAAGAAGAAAAGAAGAAAAAAGAAGAAAAAGACGAAGAAGTAGAAGAAAAAAGAAGAAAAAGAAAAAGAAGAATGAGAAAAAGAACAAGAAAAGAAAAAGGAGAAGTAGAATAAAAAAGAAGAAAAAGAAAAAGAAGAAAAAGAAAAAGAAGAATGAGAAAAAAAGGAGAAGAAGAAGAAGAGGTAGAAGAAGAAAAGAAGAAAAAAAGAAGAAGAAAAAGACGAAGAAGTAGAAGAAAAAAGAAGAAAAATAAGAAGGAGAAAAAGAACAAGAAAAGAAAAAAGAACAGGAAGAAAAAGATAAAGAAGAGGAGAATATTAAGAAGAAAAAAAAGAGAAGATGTAAATTCACAGAATGAATAGAAATATACAATGAAAGAAAGAAAAGAAATGCACTATGAAGGCAGGTGAGCAGAATAAAAAGAAAGTTTTATATAAGAAGAAAGAAAAGATTTAAAAAATGACAGTGTGAAGGCGGGAAAAGCGAAGAAGAAAGAGAAGGAAAAGAGAAGAAAAGAAATAGAAAAAGAAGAATAACTGTTTAAAGCATCTTTTGAGAATTGCTGTGAGGCAGAAACTTACCTGCATCATGAACTCATCCAATATTATATAATTTCTACAATTATATAAATGCAACTTTGTGTCTGGCTGTGCGTTCCTTATAGACTCCGAAACAACTTAACATATTTTCTTTACAGTTTACAGAACTTTAGTGTGTAAGTCTGGGAGTGATCTTAGCTAA
>NC_136499.1:131982416-131992416 GCF_053919585.1 Euprymna scolopes | reverse complement strand
TGTCTCTTCATCCATCCATCTCTCTCTCTCTCTCTCTCTCTCTCTCTCTCTCTCTCTCTCTATATATATATATATATATATATATATATATATATATATATATATATATATGTATATACACACAAAATTATTTCCACAGCCAAACAACGTCTCAGCTCACAGGAGTCATGAAAGCTAACAAACCGGAAGTCCAAGACTCGAGTTTCTGTTTTTTTTTTTTTTTTTTTTTTTTACACAGTGATCACTACTTATCAAGGCCCGGAAGCCACTCGGGGATAAGGATTATTGCAAGTACATTACGTTAGTGTGGAGATTTGATGAAGTGTTTACTTAAGGGGGCGGTTCATTAGGAATTTGTAAACATTGGACTTGAAGACATCCAAGTTGTAGTCCGGAGGGAAGCAGGCAGGCGGAACAGAGTTCCACAGGCGTGCAGTTCTAAGAAAGAAGCTTTGTTCATGGAATCCGCGTTTTTATTTTGGACCAGATATAGTGGGGGAAATTTTTCACAGTGGATTCAGCTAGACGGGTGTTTTTCGTGAAAGATTGGCGAGGGGGGGGACCAGAGATTGGAGTTCAGACGAGCACCTGCCATGGAAATAACGATAAAACAAGGATAGGCTCGCAACGTCTCTTCTGTGGGAGAGAGGTTGCAGGGTAGAGAAAAGGACATCCCTCACTAAGCCACGAAGTCTATTTTGTACTCTGTCAAGGCAGGATAGGCTGTTTTTAGCAGCACCTGCCCAGATATGGCAGCAGTACTCCATCCTAGGACGTACTTGGCTTTTATATAGATAGAGAATTGCATTAGTAGTGAGATATTCGCCATCATTTAGGTGTCATCATTTAGGTGCATTTAGGTGGTTTCGCTATCATTTAGGTGCATCAGTTAGATACATCCAAACTTGTGACTCGAAACCCGTGCCTCTTTCATAGGAGGCAAGCTCTCTACCAACTGAGCAAATGCGCTGTATACAAGAAAGGCTTATTAACTAACAAACCGCAACGAAACAGTGGAATGAACCTACTTTCGTCTCGAACAAGGGATGTGATCGTCGCGACCAGCTATAACCCAAGCCGATGTCTCATTAGTAGGAATTTAATTTTTTAATTATATATATATTCCTATATATTATTTTTATTTATTTTTATTTATTTTTATTTATTATTTTTAACTATATATATATTCCTATATAATATTTTTTAACTATATATATATATTCCTATATATAAATTCCTAATGAACCGTCCCCCTAATTAAACACTTCATCAAATCTCCACACTAACGTAATGTACTTGCAATAACCCTTATCCCTGAGTGGCTTCCGGGCCTTGATAAGTGGTGATCACTGTGTAAAAAATATATATATATATATAATTCTTTACGTTTTCTATTGTTAACTTTCTTTAAAGTCTGAACGAGCTGCAGCCTGTAGGTTTCATTGGCAATCGTTTCCTCAGAACTCGCCAAACTGTTGCTCAGAAGATCTGCGTTTCCACACTTGCTCTTCCTACAAACTTCCGGGGACTTTGCAGCAATGTTTCACACACTTTCTTGACATTTTCTTCCGATGCTGATGACAGTCCAGATTCTTTAGCCTGCCTGAGCAGTCTTCCTCTTTAAATTTTTGGTGTCATGTCCAAATTTGGTTACTAGTTGTTGCATGTTTTTAAAAACTTTGTAAAAGAAGGCACGTTGCACGGTCTTGTGTGATTGTCTTCGAGCATATTCCAACACGGAAAATGACTTTTCTTTTGAAGTGAATGACATTTCTGAAAAGAGATAAATGTGAAACATAAAACATAAAATCTTGAACTGTTTCTATACAAGCTGTGAAAGTTTGAGGTCATTTAACGAAAATTGCCAAAGTATTGGCCTTCGAAATGACGTCGATTTTTTTACCATCCTGTATAATAATTATATATATATATATATATATATATATATATATATATATATATATATATATATATATATATATATATATATATACGAGGGTACGCTTGAATGTATGTATATATGTATCTAGTAAGGTAGGTATCGCTGTATGAAAACAATACAATAAACGCAATGATATGAGTTAAACTGAAAACGCGAAAGACCGAAAACTCAGTGTTTCGCCCACTTGGTGAGTGGGTTTATAAACGTGTGAAACTAAAGGGGGCTTGGTAATTATTGTAGCTTTTTGTCTTGGTTTAATAGCTGGAAGATTGGTTTAGTTTTAACTGTTCCACTTTTCAATTCAAACTTATATATATATATATATATATATATATATATATATATATATACATATATATACATATATGTATATAAATATACATATATGTATATATATACATATATGTATATATATATATATATACATATATGTATATATATATATATATATATATGCAGCACTTTTTCACTGTATCACATCTGATCAGTGTGGCTAGAGTAGCAACTGCCTCAAATCAGGATTGAAACTAGGGCTCTAGGTGACAGTCAGTGCTTTTCACAGTTAAACTATTTGGTTGCTACTAAGATGTTTAACATTGTCCAAACGCTTAAACTCTATTTGTTTTTCACAGTGAGCATTGCTTGATATGCTAGCAGCAGTTTGTTTTTCGTTCTCTAAAGATAAGTAGCATTTATAGTCATCCTCATACAGTACTGTTTCGCCTTATTACAGCTCACCAATGCTGCTAAACTACTAACTCCTTCAAGCCAGGTTTGAAACTCGGCCGTCTAGGCGACAATCAACGCTTTTCTCTGTTAAGCAATTAATGGGTATACGAAATTCCAATGTTTAAACATTTACCAAACCCCTAAGCTGTATTTGTTTTCACAAAAAGCATTGCTTTGGTAGCTACTGCCAATTAGTTATTTCGCTTACCAATATTTGGTTAGCTTTATAGAAAGAAACTAAAATGTCCTAAACCATCGAAATAGATTTTTCCCAAAAATTGATATTGATTATATTTCATAAATGGTTTTGCAGAAGGTCAAGTCCAAACAACATTTTGCTTCGGATTTTAAATCAAATAGAATTCAAAATATATGTGTCCTAATGGATTGATGGATGGAGCGACTGACGCTCGATTCGATGGGCGTTTGTTCGATCCTTGGCTTGGGATAAGTGCTAGTCTAGGCACAGCGAGACGCTTTGATACAGTGAAACTGTGTGTGTGGATTACATTTACGTGGCAAGCACTTCTGGTACTGTTCTTTCGCAAAGTTCCTTCTTAATAAACAAATGGAGCACTGTTGAGTGGCAGTCAATATTTGCATAAAGGATTGTTGGATATCATTAACGTCGGCACCGCTTACCGTTGATTAATAGATACAGCTATCAACTTGATTGTTGCTTAAGTGATTTCGTGTTTGAGATGTGTGCTGGTCTAGTCGCAGTGGAAAGTTGTGATATAGCGAAACACTCTTCCGGAATATGACTCTCTCCCTCCCCCCTCTGTATATATATATATGTGTGTGTGTGTGTGTGTGTGTGTGTGTGTGACCATCCCTCTTGAAAAAAGCCCGCATAAATCGGGCGAAACGTTGAGTATTCAAATCCTTCCACCTCCATCTATTTCATATATATATATATATATATATATATATATATATATATATATATATATATATATATATACTAGCAGAAGTACCCGTCGTTGACTGGGTTCAAAAACAGCCTACAGAAAAATGACTGTGATTGATGAAAGTATGATAGGTTATGAAAAGGAGGGGGTTTTAAAGAGATAGGTGTTGATACTCAAAAAGCAAAATATAATGAAAGTAAAGATAATTTTCGCGAAAATATATTTTTTATATACACTTTTTTCTATTCGTAGCCAAGAGTGACTAACAAAATGACGTTTCCTTACAAAGAGAAAATGTTATATATATAATAATATAAATATACAAGAAATAAATGTTACCATATCAATAAAAGTTACTTTTGTGGTAGAAAAGTTCATTGGTTTGTATTTTTAAGTAGTTTGCAAAAAAGTTTGCTTTTTTTAATTCACGAACCGGTTTAAAAATATCAAAATGACAGCGACTTTAAGGAGGGACACCTGAACATTCTGTGTAAACAATTTAAGAGAGTTCCGTCAACGTAAGGAATATTTATAAACATATTTTAATGTTTTCCGTTACTTTGTGCTTGAGGAATATTCGATTATGGCATGTGTAGTTTATATAAACATTCATTTAAGTAGTTATCGCTTCAAATTTCGTTTTAATTTCGGTTCGCTGAAATTATTTCAAGTAAAGAGCATTAAAAACTATTTTTAAAAAAACATGAACTGAACTTTTATTGACTATGGTAACATTTATTTCTTGTATATTTATTTTTTCGGGTAGTCATTTGTTGGCTTTTCTACGAAACACTCTTACTAAATAATATCGACAAAATATCGAAAAACAAAGAAACAAAAACAGTTTTAAAAATAATGAATCTTTACTTATGAAAAGGATGGGGTTGTAAAGAGATAGGTTTTGATACTCAAAAATTTTACCCCAAGCAACATATGATGAAAGTAAAGATAGTTTTCGCGAAAATATATTTTTATATCAACTTTGTTTCCATTCGTAGCCAAGAGTGACCAACAAAATGACGTTTCCTTACAAAGAGAAAATGTTATATATATAATAATATAAATATACAAGAAATAAATGTTACCATGTCAATAAAAGTTACTTTTGTGGTAGAAAAGTCCATTGGTTTGTATTTTTAAGTAGTTTGCAAAAAAGTTTGCTTTTTTTAATTCACGAACCGGTTTAAAAATATCAAAATGACAGCGACTTTTTAGGAGGGACACCTGAACATTCTGTGTAAACAATTTAAGAGAGTTCCGTCAACGTAAGGAATATTTATAAACATATTTTAATGTTTTCCGTTACTTTGTGCTTGAGGAATATTCGATTATGGCATGTGTAGTTTATATAAAAATTCATTTAAGTAGTTATCGCTTCAAATTTCGTTTTAATTTCGGTTCACTGAAATTATTTCAAGTAAAGAGCATTAAAAACTATTTTTAAAAAAACATGAACTGAATTTTTTTGACTATGGTAACATTTATTTCTTGTATATTTATTTTTTCGGGTAGTCATTTGTTGGCTTTTCTACGAAACACTCTTACTAAATAATATCGACAAAATATCGAAAAACAAAGAAACAAAAACAGTTTGAAAAATAATGAATGTTTACTTATGAAAAGGATGGGGTTGTAAAGAGATAGGTTTTGATACTCAAAAATTTTACCCCAAGCAACGTATGATAAAAGTAAAGATAGTTTTCGCGAAAATATATTTTTTATATCAACTTTGTTTCCATTCGTAGCCAAGAATGACCAACAAAATGACGTTTCCTTACAAAGAGAAAATGTTATATATATAATAATATAAATATACAAGAAATAAATGTTACCATAGTAAATAAAAGTTACTTTTATGGTAGAAAAGTTCATTGGTTTGTATTTTTAGTAGTTTGTAAAAAAATAAAATTTTAATTCACAAACCAAAAAATTCAAACAGGCAGCGACTTTGCAATGGAGAGCGCCGTTTTCAATTTGAAGGAAGGTCACCTGCGCATTCTGTGTTAACAATTTAAGAGAGTTCCGTCAACGTAAGGAATATTTATAAACATTTTTTAATGTTTTCCGTTATTTTGGGCTTGAGGAATATTCGATTATGGCATGTGTAGTTTATATAAAAATTCATTTAAGTAGTTATCGCCTCAAATTTCGTTTTAATTTCGGTTCGCTGAAATTATTTCAAGTAAAGAGCATTTACAAACTATTTCAAAACAAAAAAAAACATTAACTGATTTTTTTTTGACTATGGTAACATTTATTTCTTGTATATTTATTTTTCAGGTAGTCGTCTGTTGGCTTTTCTGCTAAACACTCTTACTAAATAATATCGGCGAAATATCGAAAAACAAAGAAACAAAAACAGTTTGAAAAATAATGAATCTTTACTTACTTTAGTAAAATAATCCGAAACAGCAAAATTGTATATTAAAAAAGTAAACACGTAATTACTTTAGTTTTTTAAAGTAAAGAATCGATATAAATATGAATAAGAAGAAAATGGCGCCCTTTTCAATCAGAACAGTTTCGTTTCAGTTTTACAGTATTGAACAGTGTAGTATTTTGCCGTCGGATTCAGAGTTGTACTATTGTAATGTAAAGAACACGCAGAAAGGGTTGTAATCAACTGAATTCCTTCTAGTACACTGACAAAAAAGCTTAAACAGATATATAAATAAAAATAAAAAGGTTATGTAAATGTTTTTAAAAAGACACGCAATCACGTGAGCAGGATTTTTTCCTTCTTTTGACACGATAACAAGTAACGTTCTTATTTTTTTATTATTTATCTATTCATCTATTTTCGAAAGAGTGCCACGTGCAAGTGGAGAAAGAAAAAAACGGAGTTATGCAAAATGTGTGTCGATAATTGTCTAAAGTTCCGACTTTTTTCTTTTTTGGGCTTTCACTTTAGTAAGAACGTGAATGTATGAGGTGAATTTGTTCGACACAATATGATTCAACTCAAAAAAATAAATAAAAGCTAACGTGAATTAAGATTAAAGTTAAGGTGTTATTGTGGACACTCACCTCTTTTAAAAAACTTTGTTAAACTTTGTGACAGATTTACATTCTATGGAGGTCAGGCGCGAACGAACACCCAATACTGTTATTATACCATATTTCTTCAAACTGAAACACAATTATCAAAGTATACTTACGCAAATAGATCTGAAAAGTCATTGTTAAAGTTTGTGAAAGATTTTAATGGAGTACAGGCGCGAACGCAGACCCCACACTTTTATTATACCATCCTTATTTAAGTTAAAACATACTTATCCAAGTATTCTTATGTACATCTATATAAAACACCCTTGTAAACGTTTTTTTTAAATTTTTTTATTTCCATACTTTGGGGGCGAGCCGCGAACGCAGACCCCACAATTTTTATGAACCACCGCTCTACCAGATCAAACATACCCATTCCTGATCCTCGCTACATCTTCTATCATTATATTTAATAAGTTTTTTAAAAAAGTCAACCATATAGGAGCCTATTCGTGACCACACACACAGGCGGTCAGCTTTATTATATATATATATATAGATATATATATATATATATATATATATATATATATATATAAATCGAGGCTAACTAAGTCATAAGGTATCAGTTCGATGTACACTGAAGGTTTAATAATGATTGGGCACAACAACAATACCACATTTATTCTCGTAGTTTTCCCGAAAACTATTGATCTGGCTGAAACCTTTTATGAATCTTTGCAATTATAACGCGCGCTGTAATAAGTGCTATTGTATTCGTTGGATGCATATTTATTAATCGTTATAAATAGAATAACTTTTTAATGTAAAATTGAATACAAATTTAATCCAATCTAATTATCAATTTGACAAAAAACCTTCATTCTAATTCAACGGGCAATAACTTTTATTTTTAACGTGTAAAAAAAAATGAGACATTATGAAGAAGAACCGTGTTTCAAATAATACAAGTCATCCAATTTTCAATATTTTTTTAAATTCTTTTTTGTGGATTATTATCCTTATTTTCATATTTTTTTGTTTTTTAATCACGTTTCGGCTAACTCACCCTCTGTTCTTCTTCAGGTGAATTACCGCGACGGGATAGGAATGTTTAGTCTTGTGACGGATTCTTAGTAATTATTGCGTTCCATATATGTTGTCAGACCAGGTAAAGGCGTTTGTTCTCTCGGGTACCAGATGAGCATTTCATGAAGATAATGGTTTCAATCTAACCCAAGCAGGCCAGAGGATTTGCTGGGCAAATCCTAGTGAGACAATAACCTTGACACGTACTAATTACGGAGTATACGGTTACAACAACTCAGCTTTCCTATTCCATTCTGAGAAAGACTAGAGTATGAGTTGATCGAAA
The DNA here is from genome assembly GCF_053919585.1 of Euprymna scolopes. NCBI lineage: Eukaryota > Metazoa > Mollusca > Cephalopoda > Sepiida > Sepiolidae > Euprymna > Euprymna scolopes. Next base: position 131,984,474 of record NC_136499.1, on the reverse strand, counting down.
TGCAGTGAAACAACACAACTATGAAAATGTCGGTAAAAGAATGAATACAAAAATCATGAAGCCTCGTTTCAAAGATTGCAAAAACTATAAAAATATTAAAACTATCTAATTATCAATTCTTATGTCCAAAATTTCGAACAGACTTAACATTTTAAAAAATCGGTTAAAGAATAGATTAGCATTTAACCGCTAATCAAATAAAATTAAAAGTGTAAACATTACAAAAATTGATAGCATCATAAGAATAGTAAACATTTTACAAAAAAAAAAAAAATAAATAAACGAATCCTTATTCTTATGGATGAATTGTATATGTAAAATCACAGGAATATTTTTCAATAGTTTTCTCATCAAAATATGCCATCTCGAAATTTCATGCGCCATTTTGTTTTCCAGAAATCTTTATCTTTGCTTGTTTTATTACGTATCATTTTACAATTGATGGTTTTCCTCTCATCGCTATTTTTAATATTTTTAATTAAATTTCTTTATAATTACATTTAAGCAATTTCCTGTTTATTCAAATAAAGAATTGAAATTCTAATCCATTTTAATCTTTATTCCGCTTTCGAAATGGGAAATCAACTCATAAATAAACATTAGTTACGTATTTTATTTCTGTAGATGCGCCCATGGACTGTATTAAACATACATTTGTCCATCTGTCTGTCACACTCTAGTAAGAGAAGAAAAAATTCATTGCATTGAATAAGTGAATCCTGTACTTTTTTACTCACGTCCACCCCTAATAAGGAATCGACACTTGGACGTAAAGGGTTACTATTTGAGACCACGCCTATGAAAGATTAACAAGATGTTGATTTACCTTACATTTAAACTTCTGCATATCAGTACATTCACGAAAACAGGAGGTAGGAAGTGAATTTCAAAGTCGACATAAAAATAACTATTAGAGTAGAAAGCTTTTGGGAATTTTGAAACATTAACAATGTAGGGATGTGATTTTGTGGTTAAGCAGGTTTGTCGGGGGTGTATGTATGTATGTATCGTACAGGGCAACGGGTTCATCAAGGCCAATTCCATTAAAATACTTGTAAAACAGGCACAGGGATGCAACATTGCGACGATGGGACAGGTGTTAGAGCTTAGTTGACAAAGCGGGACCTATTTGATTGAAGGTGTTAGAGCTTTGATTTATTGAAGGTGTTAGAGCTTTGATTTATCTTTATCTGTGCCTAAACCTAAACATAGATTCCATGAACAAAGCTTCTTTCTTAGAACTGCACGCCTGTGGAATTGTCTTCCGTTTTCCTGCTTTCCGGCTGACTACAATATGGTTGTGTTCAAGTCTAAGGTAAATAAGTTCTTGATGAGCCGTTCCATATAAGTTATTAAATTTACCAAATTTTCATTACTAATGATTACTATATTGACCAACTTCTACTGTACACTCTTTATCCCTTATCCTTGAGTGGCCTCTGGGCCTTGATAATGTGGTGATGCCTTTGTAAAAAAAAAAAAAAAAAAAAAAAAAAAAGGTTAATTTTTGGACCCTATCCTAAGAGGAGAGACAAGTTGTAGATGCATGCGCATATATGTGGCAACAGTTCTCAATGCATGGGCGAATGGTGACTTTGTAAAGGTATAGGATTCTCTCGTTTTCTAATACGATGGAGTTCGCAATGTCTTTAGTGTATTTGTTTCAGTTCTTATTGCTGGTAAATGTAAGGCCAAGGAGTTTGAAGGAGGCTTCTCAAGTAGGGTGTTATTTATCATGACTATCGGTGGTTGGAGAGGCGTCTTATAATTGTTAAAGGAGAGCAGCTTATATATGTTTTATTTAATTGGAATCCATTATTGAGATGAGTATTATTTATAAATGTATTTATAGCGGACTATTATCCTTATCTTTCTGGGTTGTTGTTTCACGACGTTTCGGCCAACTATTTCTACGGCCTTTTGGACCAGTAGAGCAGTGGATAGAGACGTTGAATCTCTACGGTTCCAGATGAGAATTGTCTAAAGATAGCGGTTTCAATATTATCCAAAATCGACCAATGGCTTACTTGCCCAATAAGTGATGAGACCACAGCAACT